>NC_057015.1:1343452-1593957 GCF_000002595.2 Chlamydomonas reinhardtii
ACGCGGTGTGAGCCGGATCAGCTGCTCCGCTGCGTTCTCTGGCTCGGCGGCGGGCAGCCTTGCTTACGAGCATCTGCCTTTCCATTCTTCACGACCAGCCGCGCGCGCACCTGCCCTCATTAGCCGGGTCCAGATGCTCGGTGCGCGAGGGTCCGTCACTGCTTGTGGTTGACATGACGGCCGCGAAGGTGGCTGCGGTGACGACGCAACACAGCAAGAAGCACCGCGGGAAACGTGTCAAGTCCGGACAAGATGCGTAAGCACACGAATGTTCGTATGTGTGCAAACGAGGAAGTACTGCGCTGCACTTACCTGCATTGCGCATCATGGCCACCATAATGCTGTAAGCGGCCACTTGCTGCACCGTGCTGAACTTGCTGTTTAGTAGTAGTGAAAGGCCGCCCGCTGACATGAAGGGTGCACGGTTTGCCAGCAGAGCAGGCAGCGCCCCCTCCTGCCCGCTGCTTGAACCGCCCTGCGGAGGAGGGCTGGCGTCCTGCTGCTGCTGCTGCTGCTGCTGCTGCGCTAGACGCCGTCGGTGGTGACCTGTAGGCAAGGGAGCTGCTGTGGAGCTGTTGGTCGCCTGCTGCACCGCTGCTGCCTGCAGCTGGCTGCTGGTGCTGCTGTTGGCCGCCCTGGCCGCGCCCGTAGTCGCAGCAGCCGCAGCTGCAGTCGCAGCCGCAGCAGCAGCCGCAGCTGCAGTCGCAGCGGCTGCTGCGGCCGCCGCGGTGTAAGCCTATGAAACTGCCCTCGGGACATCCGGTAGCTTTTGCAGTCTTACAAATGGTATCGAGACCGAACCAGCACGACCTATTGTTACCACGGGTGCGACCACGGGATATGTTACCACGGGGCAGGTCACTGGATCGATCCTGACGCTTGACGCAGGAACGTGCATTAGCGGGTTCCCGAAAACGAAAGAGTTGAAGCGGGCCGTCCACCCGAACTAGGCCCTGAGGGCCGCACGCCCGCGGAGAACCCGACGTCGTGTTGGCCCCGAGGACGGGTCCCAATCAAGTGGGGGAGGGTGTAAGCCTATGAAACTGCCCTCGGGACATCCGGTAGCTTTTGCAGTCTTACACGCGGCCGCCTGCTGTTGCCTCTGCTGCTCCGACCTCTGCGCCAGGTACTGCTGCACGTCCTCCGGCTGGCCATACGAAACAGCGAACTGTGGGAGGGGAGGGCGGAAACAAGTAAGTGTACTGAGCGTGACAAATAAGCGCTAGTGGGCAAGCTGTGAGTGCGGTGTGATAAACGATGCGCAGCAGGCCACTACGGTACTCGTACGGCACAGGGGGCGGGGCCTCCCACAGGTAGGCGCTTCCGTGAGGTGCATCCCTGACGCGGCATAGATTGATGGGCCTCACTGCGGGACCTCCCTAGCTAACCTGTGCTGCGCCACCCACATGGCGGGGCCCCGTCGGCAAGGTTTACCTATCTTGCGTTGGCGTAAACAGAGGCCCACACACGCAGCGCACCTACCGGGCAGCGGTCATAGGTGCACGGCACCAGCTCGTTCCGTCCCCAGTCCAGCACCTGGGGGTGGGGTGAAAAGATTTATGGTTCTCACTACCTCGCGTTATGGGTTATTAGGCCGGCGGTGGGAGCGCCTTGCTTGTGTCCATCTTGGGGTGGGTGGTTACGTCCACGCTTAACATACAGTTTCGGGTTGGGGGGTCGAGAACGCAATGGAGGGGTTTCCCAATGCTCAGCTCAATAGCGGAAGGAAGCACACATCATGCTCACCACAATAACAAATCGCTCGCTCAACTCACGTGAGGCGATCCGGGCAGCGGCGTCACGCCCATGCGCCCGCGCACTTTGGAAGCGGTGTTGGCTACATGACTGTACGCCTTAAAAACCCCAGCCATTGTAAAGGCCATGGCACTGTGAAGGAGGGCAGAATGAATACGGTCGACCAACATACCCAGATGCACCAAGCGGCGACATGCAGGAGTGATCAGCGCTGCATGGAAAAAAGCAAGGAAGCAAGAAGCACTTACCATCTGCCCTCGCCGAAGTGCGTCAGGATGAAGCAGTCGCGGGTGGTGGATGTCATCAAGGGCAGCGGCGGCGGCGCAAACATGGACAGGTTGCGGAGCAGCTGCAGCGCCACCTCCCACGCCACCGTATTGTGGGCCATCTTGCCGGTCTCTGTTGCGGGCGAAAACCCATGTCATACATGCTCAACAACAGCTATTCCGCAATCAATCATGTACCTCAAGTATGCGCAAGGCAAGGAAAGAGCAGCAAAGCCGCAACCCTGTCAACGCCTCACGCATCGCACCGCACCTGGATCCATTTGCAGTCCGCTGTTGCGGCCGCGGGCCTGGACTAAGGACGCCAACAGCGTTGTGAGAGGCATGGCGAAGCGCTCGCAGTCCGCCGGCTGCCAGATGCACACGCCGTAGTCATTCGCCACGCCGTCGCCTGCGGTAGCGGATACCTCGCGTCAGCGAACGCGGCTGCGCGCTGGCACAAGCCCGGTATGCACCCGCACGCACACACGCACACACGCACACACGCACACACGGACACACACACACACACACACACACACTCACACACACACTCACACACACACAACACATGCGCGAATGTGGCATGATTGGCGTCAGTCTGCATCCGTGCACGCTTATAGCGGACCCCTGCCGGCGCCTGCTCACCGTCCAGGTCTGTCCCGTTAAAGCGCGCGGCAGCCGCCAGCACCTCCGCCCACGTCCTGGGCGGCGGCAGCCCCGCAGCCTCAAACAAATCACGCCGGTAGTACATGACCTGTTTGGTTGCGGCAGCATATGCATGCACATGTGGCTGGATGGCTGCAACGCCCATGGACACGCACACATAGGAGACGCGGGCTTGCGCGCACTGCGATGCACAATTGCTGTGCCTCCAAAGGCACAAGCGCACGCACTCCCCATGCGGCGGCCATTCCTAGCTACCCGCGCACCTACCTGCATGATGCCATTGAACGGCAGCCCGTACACCTTGCCATCGTACACCGCCAGGACTGCGGGGTCAAGGCAATGGCGGCGGCAGCACAGGTCAGTTCAGTGCGGCAGGCAGCAGAGGCGCGGCGGGATTGAATGAAGTCAAACAGCACAAGATGCGCGAGCGAGGCCCAGCCTTCTCCTCCAGCAGCGCGCGCCTCGTACCAGACCACCAATCCTGCCCCGCTCACACACAATCCGGCCCCGCTGCCTGCACCACCCACGCAGCCCAAGCACGCACCCTCTCGATACAGCGGGAGAATGCCCCGCCAGTCTAGGTCGGGGTCATCCCCTGTCAGCGCTGACAAATCGGCTGGCCAGCGCCCCCTCTCCACGATGTCCGCAAGGGCGGTCGCCGGCATCACGTAGGAGTGGTGTGAGGCCGGTCCGAACACGTCGGAGCCAATTATTGCATCCATCACTGTTGCGGTACCGGCCACGAGCGTCCAATTGAGCAGCAGCGGCGTAGTTGCGGCCGTTGCAGTCACTAATCCGACTGCGTCCGAGATTATCTGAGAGCTGGCACCTGCCATCGTACTGCTCGCTGCTGCGGTATTGTTGCTCCGTGTGCGATTTGCGCGGGCAGCGGCTGCGGCAGCGGCTGCGGCAGCGGCAGCGGCCGTGACCACGGCTGCGCCTTGGGGCGGTAGGCCGCTGGCTAAGTAGTTTGAGCCGCTGCTGACCGCGAAGGCCGCACTGGCAGACACCAACGGCAAGACTGAGCTGATGACAGGCGCGACGATGCGTATGGGCTGCGCGTCGCACACAGGGTGGGTGCGCGGAGGTACCAGTGTTACCGCGCCATATGGGGGCGGTCTGAGACAGTTGGGGCAACAGCCAACAGCGGGTCCCAGACCAGTGCGCCTGCCCAAATGACGCATTGACCACCTACCACGAATGGTTTGTCCGAGGCAACGCTCTCCGCTTCAAGCAGGCAGCGGGACGTGCTGCTGCGCGGAGCCACAGGACACCTACAAAAATGAACACTCGAAGAGTGAGCGCGGGTCACACACGGGCACTTGGGCGGTCATCTTGCGGCACCGGCATGGGTTATGTCACCAACTGGAAGCCATGTCTATGAACTTTTAGTGCTAGCTCACCCGCCCCCATCGCTCGCCGCGTGCACGAGGCAGCGGGAGAAGGATGCCTCGAAAGCAAGCTCCACGGACACGGAGCTATCGCTTACAGCAGCAAAAGCATAATCATTGAGCATTAACATAATTGTGACCGCAAGCAGGCGACCAAGTCCTGAGAACGGCCTAGCAGACGCCCATTGTGCTAGACGCCCAGTGCTGCGCGGATAGTATCCCCATACTCGTGACATTTCAGAGCCACGCCGTGCTCTTATTTGATTAGCTGGCAGAGCGTAGCCATCGTAAATCTAGTGTTTCCGAAATTACTTCCGGAGCTCACAAAGTCTTATATGCAACATAACACGAATGCTGTAAAATTCATTTGAATCGTCCTGACAGCGCCGCGAGCGTTTGTAAGCGCGTTTGTAAGCGCGTGTATGCTCCGAATACATAGAACGAATGCGAGTAGATTCTATGTTAATGTATTAATGTCGAGAGAAAGTACAGGCAATGCGAATTCCGTGGGGAAGTCCGTGTCCATCTCACTGACCATCTCACAGACTAAGCGCCAACCCGCCCTCCCCATCTCGTCGTCAGTGCATCCTTCTGTTGCACTAGTCATCGAGACCTCCAGTCCACCCGAACCGTCGAGCGCATGCTCCGGTACGGGTGCGTGTGCGGGGGTGCCTGTGCGTGGTGGTGGTGGTGGTGGTGGTGGGGGGGGGGTTGAGGTGTGGGTTGGCTGGGCTGACCAGATTGGTGCAAAGGTGGATGCCAGGTATTACCCCTGCGTACTAGCGCATTGAAGCGGGGTCACCATGCTGCACTCTCAAGTAGCTACGTTGGGGCGCCAGTTTGGGCGGGATGGGGCCGCGGAAACGGGGTACTAGTACCGTTTGCCGATGCCGGCCGATGCGACCTTTCATGGTGCTTTCGCTCGTGCCTTCGCTCATTTGCGCCCAGCATCGTGCACCACTGATACAGGTTGTATTACGATGCATTATATGAAACCTTACAACTAATGGAATGGGAAAGACTTGCGTTCCTGAACCTTAACGGCAGACCAGCGTTTAACGTCTCTGTCCCACAGCTTCAGGGGCAATAACACTTGAAGCGTCAAACAATTGTAAAAGCAAGGATATTGCCATCGACACACGACGACACTACGGCCTTGACGGAAGTACCGGTGACAGAGGGTGAGAGGCACAAAGCCTCTGCCCTGCTCTGCATGCTGATGGGTAGCGGGAAGGGGACATGCAGTCGAGGAAAATGCGCCTTGTATGGTGGCGACGGTGGCTCTGCGTGAGAAGGGGGGCAGATGTGCCGGCAACCGCCGCAGGAAAAGCCCATACCGTATACGACTGCGGCACGTTGTGGCGCCTACCATCACTTGCGAGCTTGCAATTCATACTCGACAGGCATCGCCTTCTCGTCCTGTGCAAAGCATGGTTGCCACCATCAAGGCCGCACGGCATCGTGCTCTACTACACATGCACGCCATCGGGGTTCTGCTGCCTCTGGTCATCGCCTCGGTTGCTGAGGACGGGACACCAAGGCTGGTCTGCACGAACTCATGCAGCAAGGTAAGTGCCGTAGGTGCATACGGTGCTTGGTGCAGCGTTTACGTCCGGGTGGTGGCTCCGTACAACGAGCACTGTTGCTGCGCCACGCTGCCATCCCGCCATCCCAGCACACGTGCTCGCGCACAACCCAACGCGCGTGCACTCGGAATAAGGCCGGCTACGCGTTTCCATTGACGCAATCAATCCGCAGTCGAAGAACGGCGTGTGTGAGGAGGGTCGAGTGGGACGCGCTGCCACCGCGGCGGGGTACAGCCAGGCTGCGGCGGAGCAAGAGGTGCTTGTGTACTGCGACCTAGGTGGGGCCGTGGGGAGTCGTGACAGACAGCAAGAGCTGGGGTTCACACCCCAGGGGGTTGGTACAGCCACGGGGGGAAATAGAGGGCTGTGTAGAAAAGCTCGAATCAGAGGTTTTACGCACGTGTTTTACGGTACGTGGCCAATAGGGCTGTGTGCTGTGGCCAATGTGTGTGTGTGTGTGTGTGTGTGTGTGTGCTGTGTCGCACGTATCTTCACTAGGACTGTGGGAGCACGAGGCAACACCAGAAGGGCCGGGGCTGCTCCTCTGCACTATCCCTGCAGGGACCGACTGCGAAGACTGTGGCCCATGGGAAGCACGTGGCCCATCCTTCAGCACGCCGTGGTACGTACGTGCCGTGCAACGCCAGCATGCCCCTGCATGGAGGCACTCCGTCCTGCGCTCGGAACCATGCGTGTCGCGTGACAATGGTGCTGCCGTGTGCACGGAAACCCACAGCGTTCATCCGTGTGCAACGGCAGGTGCAACGAGTGCAATGGCAGGGGCTCATGAGAATTTACGTGGTTCCTGCTGCCCTGCAGGGAGACAGAGCCCGCGCTGGGCCCAATCCGGTTGCTGCAGAGCAAGGACGTGCAGGTGCGCGCAGAGGCGAGTCCCAGGGTTGGCGCTGTGACATCTTCATCAGTGGAAAGCGTTGAAGCGAGGGGACTATAGAAATGCTGCGAATGAACCTACCGAAGTAGCATCCCACGTATGCATCCGCTGTCCTGCCTGCCTGCCTGCCTGCCTGCCTGCAGGTGCGGGTCCGGGCGGCGGCTGTGCCGGCCGACGCCGCATTCCGCTTCGCCTACACGGACCCCCAAGCGGACGTGGACGTGTCCAAGTCCGCATCCAGCAAGGGTGTGGTGGAGCGCGGCATTAGCGAGGTGTGTGTTGGATAACGAAACAGAAACGAGACCCGCCACACGCCGAAGTTACTTACGGACACCTACCAATGACCGAGTTTTGGACGAGCTGATCCCGTTGGTGTAGCCGTGTGTAAGACGCCTTTGCATGCGATGCGGTGTGGTGCTTGAGGTGATACCTTTCGCAGACTTTCCTGCACTGACCTGCCCAGCCGATTCACCATACTTACTCGTAACCTGTTACTCCCATCGACCTAACTAGGTGGGGATTAGTGTCCTCGCAGTTCCAAGGGTGGCGCCCCTATGCATGTGGCCTACAGCGTTTCTCGCGCACGCCTAGTCCTAGTCGCCCGCCCGCGGATCGTAGCCAGGCTCGACCGCGTTACCGTACTGTGGCCGCGCGTGTGTGTGTGTGTGTGTGTGTGTGTGTGTGTGTGTGTGTGTGCCCGCGTGTGCGAATGTGTGTGTGTAAAATAAACAACGAAACGAAGCCCGCATGTCTGTGTGTGTGTGAATGTGTGTGGCCACGTGCCGGCTTCCGTGCTGACGTGCTAACATGCTAATATCATACCTCGTGTGTCGCGCTTTGCGTACTTGACGAACTTCGCTTGCAGATCCTGTACGGTGTGCTCCGAGACCGCTGCTCGGGCGGAGCTGCTGGCAGTAACACGACCAACAGAGACGCTGATGGAGGCGGGCAGGCGCGCGGGGGCCAGGGCCAGCAGCGGGACCAGGCACTGGTTGTGCAGCAGGCGCTCTTTGTGGACGTGGGCGCAAACTTCGGCTGGTTCACGTTGATGGCGGCGCGACTGGGATGCAGGTGGGTGAGTTGGCTTGGTGCGTGTGTACCCAAGCACACCCAGCCGAGTGGGGACTTGCGCTTTGGTGCCTACTCCAGGCGCGGCCAGCAGGTACGGCATCGGCCTTGACCGTATGTGCAAACAGCCTTTGCGGAGGTTAACCCGTTGCCGCCGCCAAACATATGGTTTGCTTAATCACGCGCCTCAACGAATGCTTACAAACACACATACACACACACACACTCACTCACACACACACACATATACACACACACGCACGCACACACACAGAGTGGTGGCATATGAGCCGGTGCCGCTGTTTCGTGCCTTCCTCTCCTTCGCCCTGCACCTGAACGGCCTGGGTGACCGAGTGCTGGTGCGCCCAGTGGCGGTCAACGATGCGGGCGGCGGGCGGCGGCTGCGGGTGGTGGTGCCCAGCCGCGGCATCTGGGGCACCGCTGGCGTGGACGGCCTGAACATAGACGGCGCCATTGAAGGTGTGGAAGAGAGGAATATGATGCCGTGTTTAAACCCAAAGTTCGGCTAAGCTGCATTGCAAGAACGGAGAGTGGGACGAGAGGGGCGGGCAGGAGCGCTTCAGGAAAAGGCCTGCCAGTGGGCCGCGGTATGGGGTGGTAAGCAAGAGTGGGAAATGGGCTGGAAGGTGGGCTGATATTGATTGCCTGTTGTCGCCGGCTTTGCTGTGGGCCAGGCTCCAAGTCGGAGACGCTGGAGGTGGAGGCGGTGCGGCTGGATGAAGAGGACGCGGTGATGGCGACGGAGTTGCCGGTGGCTGCACTCAAGGTGAGTCTGTAATAGGAGATATGAGCGTGACCCTGCATCATGTAACCAACGCCATGGCATTGCATGTGGATGCGATTGAGGTGCCCAGGATGCCCGAATCATATGCCGCCGACGACGACGGGGCTGGCATGTGTGTTCGCCTTGCTGTGCATCGCAGGTGGACGTGGAGGGCTGGGAGCCAGCAGTGCTCCGCGGCGCGGAAGGGCTGTTGAATCGGGGCCGGGTGGAGAACATCGTCATGGAGTACTCGCCAGGTGGGGCGGGGCTGAGGCGGCGGACACGCGCGTGTGCGTATGTGCGGCTGCGTACGTGTGCGCGCTTGCGGCGCGCGGGTAGCAAGGATGCCTCGCCCAGCTGGGCAGCCTCGCTCCTAGCGGCTCCACCACGATACGCTGCTGCGGCAACCAGAGCTTGGTAAACTGGCCATACATTCTAAAGCCTGATGGCGGTCGCCCATGCCATCAGGTGTGCCGGAGCGCCACTTCCTGTGGCAGGACATGGCTGCGCACCCGGCCATGCTGGCGCACCTCATCTCGTCACACGGCTACCGCATCGGTGTCATTGGCGGCAACGCGAAGGACGGTAGCATGGGCGGCTGGGCGGTCGCGCCGCGGCCGCTGCGAGAGGTAGGCCGGCTTTGGGGCGGCCAGCAGGAAGCCCGGTGCGTAGAGGGGTAAGATGACTTCGTGCAGGCCCTTACAGCTATCATGATTCCTCAGGTAACGGGTGATCACGCCTGTCACGGTGCTAACAGGTGACTCTGGGTGTCCTCAAGTACGACACTGAGGACATCAAACGTTGGGAGGTGAGTTGACAACCTGCTGGTGATAAACGGCCTTCTCCTTGCATCTTGCCTTGAATTACCGTTATCACATGCCACCTGCGTCTGCCACTGCCCCCAACAAGGCAAACACGCTTGGTTGCCCCACGCCGCCTGAGCTCCAGCAGTATGGCCACTGGAACGCGTGCAGCATTGTACCAGAGAACCTGAACCCGCGCAGCCTCAGGTGCGGGGCCGTGGCTGACGTGGTGTCACGTGGTGGGTGATCTTACGCCAGTTTACGAGCACCGTGTACGGGCCTCCTGTCCTGGCCGTGCATTGCCCTTACTGCTCCACATTGTATCATTGTCATTGGGCTCTGCGCCTCAACCGTTCCTGCCTGTGGCAGGTCGGATTTCAGCCACAACACCAACCTTTGGGCGGCCAAATCATCCGCTGGCGAAGGGCTGCTGCGCCTGGACGGCACGGCGGGCTTCTTCGACTCAGACGTACCCGCCACGGCCTACTTTGGTAAGCGGTCTGAACACCCCCACCACATCCACAGCGAGGGCTTCGAACAAACCTGCCCGGCGTGGCGGAATGGATTAGGCACTACCAGAATCGTGGGCACTGATGGTCGGCGCAGTAACGTAGCATACTGACCTCCGGCGTCCTATGCTCCTGCGTCTGGCGACTGACGTCCGCACTTGTGTTGTGCAGCTCCGGGCGCGGAGCCGAGCAAGGGCTACGGGCTTGGTCACCGCGCGTGCATATGGCTTGCACCACAAACGCACGTAAGTTTACTGTTTGCTCAGCCAGTGCAGGGGAATGCTTCATGCAATACTGCCGTATGGCCTTTGGAGCCGCTGCTGGCCAATGAGGGGGGCCGGGCGGCATGCAGTCTTGCTCTCTTAGAGGCTGGCATGTTCGGCGTTGGGGTATCGCCGCCACACTGTGACACTGCTGCTCTACGCGTCTTGCTCCATGCCCTGGACGACGTGCAGGTGCGGCACCGGTGCCGGTGCACCAAGCAGGAGCTCTGTGGCGAGGAGGAGGCTAGGGCCGTGCGCGCCGCAGCGGCGGGCGCCTTGGCGCAAAACTACATCATACCCTAGTGCAAAATACAGAATGTGTTATGACATGGATTGGATGCAGACATGCGACGAGTAATGGGAAGTAATGTGGTCTGAGGACAGCGAGTGATCGGGAGGGTGTAGACTATGGCTAGCACATGCGAGTGCACAACAAGGCTTGCACGAAATTATGCGCATGCACGAGAGCCGACATTTAGATGAATACTGTTACGGTACACTGCGTAATACGGTAGTGACCGCGGTAATAACGGTAGGAATGGTGGGCGGGGCGGGGCGACGTGTGTGACACGGAGTAAGCGTAGCTCCGTGGGCAGGCATGAGGCATCCCGCCGAAGTTGCACGCGGCCTGCAGTCAGTGCAGTGGAGCCGTGGTCGCTGGGAGGCGCAGCCAGGTGCGGCATGAGAACCAGTGTGTGACATGGATGGGGTGGCAAACTGGCATATGACAGACTGCGTCGCTGCTGCAACTGTGATACTGCACGTAAATCCCAGGGACAAGCTGGTCCATTCGACAGCGGAGGGGGGCTGGACTTTATAACTGCACCCACGATTTGACAAACTGCCATACATTACCGAAGTGCCCGTTCAGCATCCCAGCCTCCCTTGACGCTGCCACATATGTACAAGCACCGCCGCCCACATACCTTAACACAGTCATTGCTGATGGACAGCGCAAGCGCGGCAAGGTGCGCCGGCGGGAGGCACATCCTGCCCCAATGCAAAAGTAGCTACCCTACGCTTTGTCGTTGCATCACTCCTTGGCACTTGGCCTGCCTGCACTGACCAGATTGATTCCCTTTAAAGCCTTGGCTGCCTGCCCTCCCCAAGTACAGCATTGCCTCCGACCGGCGAAAACCGTGGGCGAAAACCAACTCCTGCTTTCCTCTTTCTAGCATCACCGCATTCCTCAAGTTCCCACGAGCTCACTGAACCTGCTAGCCCCAGCGGAAAGCCCGGCGCTCAGTGCGCGGAGCGGGTGGCCTTGCCCGGCTTGGCGGGCTGCGCGCTAACGGCCACGGAGGCGGTGGTGACGGCGGCGGGTGCCAGGGCGGAGGCGGCGCCGTCGTTGCGGCGGAAGAAGCTGGACACCAGGAAGGCCACCACCACGGCCAGCTGCAGACGGGCGTTGAAAGAGTGCAAGGGCAGCAGCAGCTTGGTCAACAGCCTTGTTGGTGACAGGGAACGCGCGTACCATACACCAGATTTGCAGCGTTGATGCAATTCATGTCCTAACACTTCTCCGCCCATGTCCTAAACATCACGGTGCTCGGTCACTATGGCACTACGGCAACTATGGCCGTCAGGCTGCGCAGCAACTCACCAGTCCTGCGGCGTAGGTGAGCGCCTTCTGCGCGCGGGATGGCGGCGGCGGCGGCAGCTCCGAGTCCCACATGGCCTTCTCCAGGCCCGCCAGGTGCGCACGCAGGTCCGCCTCGCTCATGCGCCGCGGCACGCCCCCCTCCTGGCCGCCGTGCGAATCCTCATCCTCCTCCCGGTGCGACTGCGCAGCAGAGGCGGCGCCGTGCTGGGGCCCAGTCATAGCGGCTGGTGCTGTGGGCGCACCGACGGCCGCGCTGGCGCCGCGGCTGGTGGCGACAAAGCGACGACGCAGGTCAGCGGCCTCAGCGGCGCCCTCCTCAAAGGAAGAGGCGGAAGCTGCAGCGCCACGGCCGAGGGCGGGGCCGGTGACTGCGGCGGCGGCCGCTGTGCCAGCCGCGGCAGCCGCGGCCACTGCTGTGGGGGGCAGCACGTCAGCACCGACGATGCTGGCACCGACCGCGTTCGCCTGCTGGCGGCGCGCGGCGTGTGCGGCGGCGGTGGCAGCGCTCAGGGCACCGGCACGAGCGCCGCGGGCGGCAGAGGAAGATGACGAGGCGGTGGCGGTGCTGGCCGCGACGGTGGCGCTGAGGCGCTGCGCGCGGGAGGCTGCCACGGCGGTGTTGGCTGCGACCTTGACGGCAGTGCCGGCGATGGCCTTGAGCATGTTGGGCAGCAGGTTGGCCAGGAAGTGGGCGGCGGCCAGCACCTGCTCCACGCGGCACAGCCGCCATACCTGCGCGGCCGGTTAAGAGTGCACGAATTATACATCCAGAGACGGTGGACCAGATGCGATGTAGCGCCGTGCTCCACCAGGATGGCCCGTTGCGCCAGCGGCGGAAGCGCCTTCTCGCCTCCCTTTCCCCCCTCTCTTCTGCCGCCCCTCACCTGCAGATAGAAGGCGACACGCAGGTCCGCGAACCAGCTGGCCTCCAGCGGCGGCACGGGGCTGCCGGCAGTGTCGCGGAAGGACGCCAGCGCCACGCCCTCCAGCCAGCGGGTGGCCAGCGCCCTCAGGCCCGGGCGCAGGTCGCCGCGGCCGTTGGGCGAGTGGGCCTGCAACCGCATCGGGTGCAGTGGAGCCGGGCCGACGGTGGAGGCATAGCTCTCTCGACGGGAGATGTATACGAAAACATTGTGTTCGGTATCTCAAGACCCTGAGCAACACGTTTTGCAGTAGGCCCTCCCCGGCGCACCAGGACGAACTCGCGCAGCTGCTCCTGCTCCACCGCCGCGTTCGTGTCTAGCCCCAGCCGCTCCACCGCCGCGGTGTAGTCACCCAGCAGGACGGCGCACACGGCCCGCTCTAGAGCCACGCCGTTGGCGTGCGCGCCGCCATCGGAGGCGCCGGCGGCGCCGCCAGCCGCGCTGCGCGCCGCGTGCTCCGCCATCGCCGTGGAGTGCACATGCGCCGCCACAGACGCCGCCATGGCGTGCTGGCCGTCGCCCCTGGGCACCATGGGCATGGGGCGGGGCGGCGGCGGCGGCGCGCCATTGCCGCTGCCGGCAGGGTTGTTGTAGTTGGTGTACAGGGTGGGACCGTGGGCGGCGGCGGGACCGCTGTACATGGCACGGCGGGCTGCGGCGGCGGCGGCCAGCTCGGACTGCTCGCGGCGCATGGCGGCTGCGCGGGCCTGCTGCGCCTCCAGCTTGGCCAGCAGCTGGTCGGCCTGGGGCGTGCGCAGGTGTGTGCGCAGTTGGCACAGTTGGACGCCAGCCGACAGAGGGAGGCTGGAATCTGCTCACCCTTCATTGCGCGCACATCATTTGGTTACACTCTACCCGATGGTGCGCACAGCCTTGCGGCCAGTGACCATCCAGACATCCAGGCACCGCGCTCCCCCACCTGGTGCACGGAGTGCGGCCAGCCGTTGCGGAAGCCGTCCACCAGGTGCGCCAGGGCGCCGTCGTACAGCGCGTCCGGGGTGGGCGACACACCGCTGCCGCGCAGCGCGTCCGGCAGCAGGGCCACCTGGGGTGGGGGCAGGGGTAAGCCAGACGGTGTGTCGTGAGGTCGCAACTGAGGGTTGCAGGAGGAGCGGCTAAGGTGCACGCATTGAGGTCGCAAGTGAGGGTTGCAGGAGGAGCGGCTAAGGTGCACGCGGGGAACACAGCAAAAACTGTACGTTCGGCGTCCACGCACTTGCATCCATCTATAACTGCCCGGTTGCAGCGCTGTACCTGCTCGCTGCAGGTGAGCACGTCGCGGCTGCGGGTCAGCATGCGGCGGGCGGCCGCCAGCACACTGCGCGGGTCCACCTCGTCGTCGTCGCTGTCGTCAGCAGCAGCCTCGGGCCTGGGGTGGCGGATAAGGCACGACGAGCAAACGGATCACGCGCACGAAACGCATTCTCGAGCACTGCCTCCGCGATGCAAGGCAAGGTACCGCAATGCAATATAGCACACGATTTCCTGCGTGCTTGTCACCTACTTGGCTGTGGCGGCGGCCACGGTGGCGGCGGCGCGCAGCACACCGCGCATGAGCGCCACGCCCTTGGCGCGCCGGGCGGCGGTCTCGGCGCCCAGCGGCAGGGCGGCCAGCTCGCACGCGTACTCTGGCGCCAGGTCCTGAGGGCATTCGGGTTGGAGGCGGGGGGTGAGCGATGCATCAGCCAAGTCCTTGGATGACATGGGTCGGGTGCGCCAGCTCCCAGCATCTATACCTTCCATCGGCTCACACTCACAGGACCCCATACTTCCATCCCCTCGCATCGACGCCTACATCCCTGTGTCTACATCTATGACCGGTTGCCGGTCCAGCCCCTGCTCCAGCCTCACCCGCAGCGCGCCCACGATCTGCTGCTGCAGCTGCTGCGCCATGCCGTACCGCCGGAGCTTGCTCAGCGCTGCGTCCAGGTCGTCGCATGCGGGCAGCACCGCGCCCACGTGCGCGTGCGGCACCGCCGCGCCATCGGGGCCTGGCAGCGCTGAGGCCGGCGGCGGCTGCAGCTGGGAGGTGAGGCGCTCACCAGCGCGGTCACAGTAGGCCAGGGCCACGGCAGCGGCCACGTCGCCGGCGTCGGGCTGGCCGCCGTTTACCTCTAGCCAGCGCAGACCCAGATCCAGAACCAACTGGTGCTCGCCGATCTGTGGGAAGAGAAGGCGGGCGAGGGCGGGACTTGATAGGGTAAAAGTCTGCGCTCATGCGTGAAGAATGAATACTCGCCCCCTTCAGAGGGGTGGGCGGTAGTACAGAACCCATGGGAATTTATATGTGCTATATGTGCTGATGGTTTTAGCGGTCGCAAGGGGTTGAGCGGTCGCCAGAGCACGGCTCACCTCCTGCAGCACGACAAGGGCTCCGGGTAGGTCCTGCTGGCTGACGCGCAGGGCTGTGTGACCAGCGGCCAGCTTGGCGTCATATGAGCGGCGCAGGTCCGGGTCGGTCAGCGACTCCGCGGCTGCCTTGAGTAGCACCGCGCGTGCGAAGAGGGTGTCCGCAGAGTACGCGGCAGCGGGGGGTTGCTTCACCAGGTTCTCATACGCCTTGCGAATGGCGTCAGGGCGGCTTACGCGGGGAACGTGCAGCATTCGGTAATAGTCCACGGCAACAGAGACGTGCTCCGCCGAGTTCATGGAGCCACGCGGGTTGGCCGAGGTTTGCTCGGCATCGCGAAATGCAAAGACAGACAGGCGCACAGATCGCCCACTGCGAACGGCACTGTTGTTCTTTGCGTTGTGAATCAGTGGCTTCGGAAGGCTGCCCCCGGCCAGGCCCAGGCGCCGAACGCAGCGCTGAGAACTGCGCGTCCACGACCCAGCCACCGAAGGGTGAGCGCTCCGCTGCAGCTGCATAGCGCCTAGTTTACAGCAATACAACAGGAAATACTACTGTAAAAGAATAGGGCGACCTGTAAGCTAACGGAACAAACAGCTGAGCGTGCACTCGCCAATCCTCCCTAGCAAGTAGCGGGATTTGGAGAGCATGTGTATGAGCTAGCTCAGTGAATTGGTTGTATGTTTTCAATTCAATTTGGACCGGCCAAGATCCAGGGGCAGATGGATTCCCGTGCAGGAGGCAGTCGATCTTCGAGAAATACAAAAGAAGTTTTGGATTGTGTCCATGGTGGCACACCGTTTGAAACTAGTGTTAGGTGGGCAGGTGGTCTTGATAGCTCGTCGCCTGCATGCTTGACATGCTAGCTCCATGACACTCTCCGATACCCTCCCCGTCGCTTTTCCATTCCTCGCGACCCCGCCCCTTCGCAGCTGGCACGCGAGTCCGCAACAGTATCAGTGTCTTACAGTTTTTTGTTCCGTCAAGTTGCAGCAGAAACGTGCAGGCAGACAACTCCCGTCCTGCCATTCTTGGCCCCTGTCCGCAGCTGTATCTCGCGTCATTTGATGTCCAAGACTCGTCGGTTGCCAAGTGCACACTACCATGTCACATGTCCTGGCAGAAGCAGTGCTGCATCAGGCCCCAAACTGACTACTGCTGACCTGCCGTGCACCGTCCACTCGTCTAGTGTCTGCCCGCCTAAGCCGCTAACGCAATCAATCAATGTTATTGCAGCTATGAATTGCCTAGAATCATTCTTGGCTGATCAATCAATCATGCCCGCGCGCCCCCTTGTCCATTTGCCGACAGCATTCCATGCATAAGTTGTGTGGCATGAACGTGGACTGCCTGCCCGCAGCTGCTAAGAATGGCTCAGAATGCGTGTGCATCACAACCCCACGCAGCGTCCTGCGCGCCCCCTAACCAGTCTTCTTCTTAGGGGGGGGCGGCGCGGCCTCCTCCATGGGCGGGGGACCCTCGATAGGAGGCGGCGCACCCTCCTCAACAGGAGGCGGAGGGGACGGCTTCTTGGCAGGAGACGGGGAAGCCTTGGGAGAGGGGCTAGGAGAAGGCGACGGGCTAGGAGAGGGAGAGACCTTGGGCGAAGGAGACGGGGACGGCGAGGGGCTAGGAGAGGGAGAAGGCTTGGGCGAGGGGCTAGGTGAGGGGCTGGGCGAGGGAGAGGGCTTGGGAGAAGGAGAAGGAGAAGGAGAAGGAGAAGGAGAAGGAGAAGGAGAAGGAGAAGGGGAGGGGGAGGGGCTGGGCGAGGGGCTCGGGCTCGGTGACGGAGAGGGAGAGGGAGAGGGCTTGGACGCGGGCTGCACGCTCGGAGAAGGCGAGGGCGAGGGAGAAGCCTTGGGGGAAGGCGAGGGAGAAGGCGAGGGAGAGGGAGAGGGGGAAGCCTTGGGAGAGGGAGAGGGGGAGGGGGACGCCTTGGGCGAAGGCGAGGGAGAGGGGGACGCCTTGGGGGAAGGGGAGGGCGATGCCTTCGGGGAAGGCGACGGCGACACCTTGGGAGAGGGCGAAGCCTTGGGAGAGGGAGAGGGCGACGCGCCGGTGCGGTTGAAGTTGGCCAGGGTGACGGCAACACCGCTCATGTCTTCGTAACCCTTCAGGTGGGGCATCGCGAAGCTTGAGCCGATGAAGGTGATGGCGCCCTTGCCCACACTCCAGGTGATGGCCGAGGCGGTCACGGCCTTAGTCATCTTGTCGGGGTTGGAGCTGAACAGCACGGCGCCGCTGGTGCAGCCCGTCAGGCCCGACTCGCCACGGCTGGAGCCCTTGACGAGGAGGGGGCTGGTAATTTTGCCAAAGGGCGAGCTAGAGTTGGCGCGGCGGTACACGTTGACGTTGCCGTTGTACAGTGCACCGGTGCAGCCCGAGCCCGCCTTGGTGCCCAGCACGGCGTCAATGAGCTGGACAAAGGTGTTGGTGCCCGAGGCGGTCGAGTAGCCGTCCAGCAGAACCAGAGAGCCGCCGGCGTTCACCCAGTCCTTCAGGTCGCGGACCTTGTTGGGGCTGGAGCCCATCTTCTCAGTGTCCCTGGCGGAGTTAGGGGAGAGGGGGAGGCCGAGGAAAGGGTTAGATGGGCAGCTAGTTTCTGGTGCACGGGGAAGGAGGTTCATAGCCACCACGCATGCCTGCTTTGCACGCTGGCCTTACCGTACTGTGTCCACAGGACAGCCGCTACTACACGTTTGCCGCATGCGCAGTATGCACTTGGGGACATTCAACACACTTACCAGTACGAGTAGTAGCGGTTCGAGAGGATTACGTAGGCATCAGCGCCCGCAAGCTGCGCGGCGCTAGGCTGCGAGGTGGTCTGGATGGGGTTCTTGCGGGCGAGGCCACCCGGCGTGAGGTACTGCGAGCAGCATCAGGACATACTTGTTGAAGTGCGCAGTCATTTCATGGTGGACGAGGCGTGGCAAGGGTCATTGGTAGGCACAGCGAACCGGTGAGTAACTCCACTACCCCTCACCTTGAGGTTCGTCTCCACAAGAGACAAGCGCAGCGTGGAGGCAATCACTTGCGAGTTTGCATACGTGTAGACCGTGTCTGTGGTGACAAGAAATGCAGAAAGTCACACGAAGGAAGTTGCACACATCGAGGAGGTAGGCATGCAGAGCGTGCCGAGCAGGAGCACGAGAGAGTGCCGCAACTCGTGCCAGGACTGTAAAGCAGCTAAGAACTGTGACTCACAAGGCCCAGCCGCGGACGCGACGCCAATAAGAAGGAGAACCAGCGAACCAGCGAAGTAAGAATGCCGCCGAGTCGCGGCGAACATTTGCGCAGCACTGCCCATTTCTGCTTACTACGGACAATCTAACTCAAGATCCTAGTTGTGCGAGTGAAATGTCGCCCGGCTGTTACTACCGGGTCAGGTAGGTAGCGGTTTCAGGAATTTCTACCTGGGTAAGCGACTGCCAGGCACTAGTGCGCTGTATATGTAAGCTATGAGGACCGTCTATAATGACGGAGCTGTCTATGGAGAGCAGAGCTCGCGGCCTAAATACCAGCGATTGAGCGCCCGCCGCAGTCGGCCCGATGGGGCCGGAGAAGCTGTGGTAGAGCCCGTTGCGCCAGTGGCGTTTTGCGAACGAAGATCGGCTCAATGTGATTGAATAGCATGTGCAAGTTACTCTGCGAAGATTGACGCCCTGCGGGTTGTCTGACTGGTTTGCGTTATGCCCGCCGCGACCATCCTCGACTGCTGATGTCTGACACGCCCCACTTTTCCTTTGTGTCAGGCGGCACACGGTCCGCGTAAAATTATAAGAAGAATTGACACGTTGCTGCGAAGTCCCGGGAGAACCAGTTGCGTAGCCTCTGCAACCGCGGCGCTGTTTAGCTGCCCCGCGCCTTCCTGGGTGCAAGCACCCCGCCTGCCCCCAACCGACAAAGCTGACCATGCCTCCCTCGAACCCACGAGCGCACACACTCGAGTCCAGACCTACACGCTATAATGCGTCACCTTTGTTCGCATACAGTTAGGCACGACCGCACTGACACACGACTTCACCTCATCTCATTCATGTTGTGTCATTTTGTGTTTCGCCGCGTCCTCCATCCGCCGCCGCTGTTCGGACCACTACCATGGCCTGCGCGAAGTCCTCCATGGCCAGCGCCCGGACACAGCCGTGCGGGTCCTCACCGCTCGCCACCACGGCTGCTGTGCTGGCGCTGCTCGCCCACGGCTGCTGCGCCGCCAGGTCCTCCAGCTGCCGCTCCAGTAGCTCCCGCAGCGGCCGCATGGCTGCCTCGCGGCACAGCTGCGACAGATCGCTGCCGCTGTACCCTGAAACGAGGTAACAGCATCATGGCCCGTGTCAGGCCTGGCGCGTGCGACAGCAAGGAATTTAACAGCAGACAATTCTGCGCATACAGGTGCGCCAGAACCGTGTCCCACACGGCTATGCCACGAGTGCTGAGCATGCCATCCCGCCTGTTAAAACAGGAGGGTCTACAGATCACGCATGCATCCGTTTAGCCCTAACCAACCTGTTGTCAGCTCCGCCAGCTTCCCAATGTCCTCTTGTGTGAGCACGTGACCCGCCAGCTCCGGCTGGGCCAGTACGCCCCGCAGGAAGGCCTGCCGCGCCGCCGCGTCCGGAAGCGGCACCGCTATCCGCCGGTCGAAGCGGCGAAGAAGCGCCGGGTCACAGTCCTGACGCACGCGTAGGGGACAATGGAGGCGACAGGTGCGAAGCTAGCTGTCATTTGCAGCTTGATGCGACGTCCATGTCAAATGCACCGGCATAGGAATGCCATATATATCTCCCAACTAACGCGTGCAACTAACGCGGCGGCTACTAAACAACCCACCTGCATACGGTTGGTGGCGGCGAAGATGTACACCGGGTTTGTCGCCCCACTGCCCGCTGGAGTCGCCGCATGCACCTGTCCAG
The DNA here is from genome assembly GCF_000002595.2 of Chlamydomonas reinhardtii. Classification (NCBI taxonomy): domain Eukaryota; kingdom Viridiplantae; phylum Chlorophyta; class Chlorophyceae; order Chlamydomonadales; family Chlamydomonadaceae; genus Chlamydomonas; species Chlamydomonas reinhardtii. The sequence continues at coordinate 1,363,222 of NC_057015.1, forward strand.
CTACTGCCCCCTGGCCTGCCAGTCTTGCCTGCTGCTGCCGGCCCTGCTGCTGCTGCTGCTGCTGCTGCTGCTGCTGCTGCTGCTGCTGCCCGGCCAGCATGGACATGTGCACCAGCAGCTCGTTCAGCAGGCGGCGGCTCATGGGGTCGTCACCCGATCCCCGGGCCGAGCCCAACGAGTCCACCTCGTCCTGATTTTCAAGGGTTAAGAGGAGGTGTGGGTGCGTAGCTGCGTAAGCATGACCTGCTGCGGCGGTCTTTAAACCCTGTTCCCGCTGCAGCCCCACGTGGGTCCTAATCGCTGGGCTTGGCCACACAACCCAGCTACCCGCGCGAAGCAAGCAGGCCCCATCCCGGCACCCACCATGAACACGATGCAGGGCCGCCCCATCCGGGCCGCCGCTGTGAACACCCCGCGCAGCTGCTTTTCGCTCTCACCAGCCCTGCGCACAGGCAACACAAGCCGATGGTAAAGAGGTAACAAGCGCATGGTTGCAGTCCAGGGGGAGGATTGCGATGACACCACGCTCGCACCACACGAGGCCCCCACATGTGCGGCTCACCACTTGGACAGGATGGCGCCTGGCGTCAGCACCAGCAGCGCCGCCCCCGTTTCGGAGGCGATCCGCTCCACCAGCATGGTCTGACACGGGTGCGGATTGCAATGTGCAATGTCAGTATAAAACTTGTAGGAAACTGGAAATCAGCTAACACTGCCAATACAGAACAAATGCATGACGCACCTTGCCAGTTCCCGGCGGGCCATGAAGCAGGAAGTTGCGTGGCGGGTGGCGGATACCGGTGAACCTGCGGCCGAGAACAAACGCGTTAGGCTTCTGGCGTAATAAAATAGCTGCTGTCCACAGGGAACCGCGAACCCGCGTGCCCTCGAGGACGACCAACCCAGGTCCCTGTGGCATTGCCGCAAGCACCAGCACACCAAGCCATGCACTTACAGGTGCGGCATCCGCAGCGGCAGAAGCAGCGCCATCCGCAGCTCCCGCTTGATGTCCCTAAACATGCGCGCAAGCGATGACATGTGGGTTTACTTAGGTGGCGCAGAAGCATGTCCGCACAGATGCACACTGCTTCCCATCTTGCACACGCACATGCACACGCACACACACACACACGCACACACGCGTGCGCACCCTGAACACATGCCACCAAGTCAAACCCAGCCAAGCGCACGGACTTGCCCGAGGCCTGCGAGCTCGTCCAAGCTGCCGCCCGGAGCCACATGTCGCAGACACTGCTTCAGGACCTCCACCGTGGCCTCGTCCTCGGCCTCGCCGGCAGGCGCCGGGGCGCAAGCAGCCTCGGGTGGGGGCGCCTGCCCTCCACCCCGCCCGGCTGACGCGGCCGCTGAAGCTGCCAAGGGAGGCGGATGGGTGGGTGCGGCTGACGATAGCGATGACGAGGATGGCTGTCTGCAGGTTGAGGGGGTGCCCGGGTGATCACGTTCGCTGCCGCGTGAGGTCCCTGCGTGCGGGTTGGCGCCGTATCGCTGCGGCTGCTGCCGTTGCTGCTCCCAGCCTGAGCTGTCTGGCGTGCCAGTGCAAGCTGTGATGTGGGTTGGCGGGGCATCGAGCCTCCGGCGCTGGCATAGCCGTTGACGATGTGGGTCATCATCTTCAGCCGACAGCACGCTGCCGTGCGGCGGCGGCTCTTGGCAGACCGGTGCCTGCCGCTGACCACACGCATAATCGACCGTGCCCTGCTGGCTTTGTGGCGCCCGACCAAGACCAAGTCCATCGCTGTACGTTGCAGTGCGCGTGCCGTCGCAGTCAGGCCCTCTTCCTGCCCGGCCCGGCCTGCTGGCAGGCTCTGCGGCAACATTGTCATGGCCAGGTGCGATATGCCCAGCCACCGCTAGCCGCTGTGCGCTGCCGTTGCGACGGATGCCCGCGTCGCCGTCGAGTGCGTAGAAGGGCGCGCCGCCAGCGCATTCCTCCTCGCCGGCGCCGCCAAGCGCCTGTGCACAGGCGTTCACACGTGAATATGATAAAGTGACTGGCCCGGTGACTGGACTTCTCCGCCCAATCCAGTTCAGCGGGGCCGCCGTGACCCAGCCCGCACCAGTGTATGCCATCCAGGTGCGTAATTTCTGAGCAGCATGGTTACCCCATGAGTCCTTCGCCGACTTGCCCACGGTTTCCCCCGCACCTCATAGCGCAGACGGTATGTGTCCAACAACGCCCTGCACGTCTCTCGTACCAGCTCATGCAGGCCCGTCCCATCCGGGCCACCATGAAGCTCCACAGCACAGGTCAGCGCGCACCAGGCACTGTTATAGGCTGTCTGCGCGTCCGCTGACGTGCCGGCGTCCTCTGCCTCAAGCGCGGCGACCGCGTGGAGCAGGACGCCCTCGAGTGCGCTAGCGAAGGCGGCCATGTCCACAGCCCGGTGGTTAGAGCCGACTTGACTAGCCGATCCTCGCTGCGCCTGCACGCTAAGGCAAAGCTAGGTGTTGCTGCAAGCCCTACATAGATGAGCTCGTTGAGAGGACCAAGGCTAGGGCGGGAATTGTGAGTCAAGGGTTTTGCGTTGACGCCTAGGTAAGGCTATGCACACGTCAAGGACGACGCTTGCTTGCGTACTGTTGAATACTGTACTGGAGACTTTGAAGCGGGCATCGCCAAACGTCAAGGAAAGTCAGACGCCGAATTGGCGCGGGATGATGACAAACTTGAGAGAGCTTGGCTTTCGACGCTCTAACATGCTCAGCATACTCTGACAGCGTTTGATAACCACACCTCATATACATACAGCTTTCAAGTGCCAGCGAAACGGCAAGTGAGAACGCTGACGCAAACTATTACACCAACAGACGATGGAGACTGGTCTCCAACGCCGCTGTTTTAGGACAAGTAGCACAAGGCCAAGCCGTTATGCCACTTGCCGAGGTAAGCGCGCGTCGACTCGCTTCGACGGGGAATGTGCAGTCCCGGCGTTTTCTTGCGGCAGGCCCGTTCAGCCTAGAAGTATGCTCATATTGTGCAGTGAGCGCCACACTGATGGCGAAGCCCCCCGGCGTGGCGCTGTCGGGGCGCACAGCGGCGCCTGCGACCACCTCCAACGAGGAGCGCTTGGCCAGCGGCGCGCAAGCTGGACCCAGCCCCCATTCTGCGCATTTGCAGCAAATGCCCCGGAGGTCTCAGCCGGTCACTGGTAAGAATGCGTCCAACGACATGTGAAATTGCATGTTGCGAGTGAGCGTTATTGAGCCAAAGCGGGGATCTGGCTATGCATTTACAACCTGGAATGTAGGCTTTGAATGTTGATCTCGTTTGGTGTGGTTCACGTTTGACCTCGCACACGTTTGTCACCCGCAGTTGCCATGCTGAACGACGTGCGCACTATGTTCCACTCGCTGCTGGACGAGTTTGCATACTTCGTTGACCCCGGCTGGGTGAGAACAGTCCCGTGCTGCAGCTAGTCTGCGAGGAGGCTTGACTCAGGTTCGGGGGTGTGCAGAATGTACAGCTGGGCGTGTGTGACACGGTACACTGTACACTCACAAGTGCCACGCGGGGTCGCCAGCGATTGTTCTCTTACCTGGTAAGTCGGGCTGTTTGCAGGTGACCGGAACCATTCCACCGGAGCTGAACGGCACGTACTACCGGAACGGCCCGGGTTTGCAGGTGCGCAGGCCTTAGCTCTAGCTCAACGCAGAGACACGCTGGGCGTGCCTGCCTCGTGTGCCTGCCTTCACGGGACGCACACAGTAGCCTGCCTGCCGCGATGTGGGCACTGCGCTTCACGGCTTGTTATCCACACGTTCTGCCTTGTCGCCACTCCTGCCCGCAGGTGTCCAACCCGCGCTATCGGCGCCACACGCTGGACGGCGACGGTATGGTGTTCAGCCTGGCGTTCAAGGAGGGACAGGCCTTCTTCCGCAACCGCTTCGTGCGCACAGAGGGCTTCAAGGCGGAGCAGGTGGGGGTGGGGAGGTGGGTTGGAGGCAAAAGGCGCAGCCTGGGAGCGGCGCGCGGCGGCAGAGGCGGGCCCTTGGGAGGTCGAGGTCCGGCGTTTGATTGAGTCACCTGCGGGGGATTATTTTAGACGTTGAGAGAATACATTGTATTTTGCAGAAAGCGGGGCGGCCGCTCTTCCGCAACAGCTTCACGCGTGGCGCGGTGGACGGGAGCATCAACTTCAACCCATTCGACCTCAACTTCAAAAACGTGGCCAACACCGGCGTGTTGCCGTGGGGCGGGCAGCTGTACGCGCTGTGGGAGGTGAGCCAGGAAGGCGCGGCAGATGCATCCGCGAGTCAGGGTAGTGGCGTTCGAAGAGTCGTATACACGCAGCAGGGGATGGGATGGGGCCGGACAAGTAAGCGTTCCTCACGTGCATGCCGCCGGGTTGGACCTTCGGCCCAGGCCTGGCTGAGTGACAGGCGCCGGGTCGGGGTCACTAAACGCTCTTGTTGCCCCGGGGCTGTGCGTAGGCGGGCCTGCCCTACCTGATGGACCCGGTCACGCTGGACACGGTGCGGGAGACGCGCATGGGCGGCCAGATCCGCAGCAACACGTTCGCCGCCCACTACCGCGTCGTGACGGAGCACCGCCAACAGGCACAGCGGCACAGCGGTAGCACCACCAGCAGCAGCAGCGCCGCAGGTGCTGCCGGGGACGGCGCTCAGGTGGCGGGCGGCAGCAGCGGCAGCACCAGCACCAGCAAGCGGCTGGTGACCTTCTCCAACGAGTTTGGGTTCACGGGCGCCAAGGCGTTGTTCTATGAGTTTGACGAGGCGGGCAAGCTGATCCACGAGACAGAGCACGCGCTGCAGGTGAAGAGGGATAGAGAGGGCTCCTCTAGCTGCCGTAAGGCGCCGCTGGGAGGGACCCGGCCCACAAGTCGGGGAGGGCCCAATTCAAGTTGGCAGGCGATGTGGCGATGCACATGATCGCTGTCACACTGCCTCCAGTACCCTCAATGGAGTTCTGCCGCGCCGCTGCCTACAGGGAGTGGACGTGGCTCTCATCCACGACATGGTGGTCACGGAGCACTACTACGTGCTCATCTGCGGCCCCATCGCGCTGCAGCCCGCCAAGTTTGCTATGCAGGTGCGGACCCCAACCTGGGGTTTGCAAAAACAGGGGCACAGCGCAATGAGGGGCTGATGGGGGGACTGGTGCGTAGGCTGCAAAATGTGGCAGTTACATTGAGGGCTGAACGTGACGAGCGGTGCACGCATCTTGATGCCCGTAGTACATGCTGGGCCGCTGCTCCATCGCGGAGTGCCTGGTATTTGACAACAAGAAGCCCACTCGCATCATGATGTTCCCGCGCCCAGGGCGCCCTAGTGGCAAGGGTGAGTTGCAGGATTTGGGGCGAGCAGGAATACCACGGCGTGCAATCTCGCAAAGAGTGTGCACGCAAGCAGGTGGCAACAGGGGCTACTACGCCAGAGACGTTGAATTGCCCCCGGACGAGCCTTCAAGGCCCCATCCGCCTGACCCAGTTCTCATGTGCCTGCGCAGTGCTGGCGCCGCGTGTCGTGGAGTCGCCGGACCCGTTCTTCGTGTTCCACAACGTCAACGGCTATGAGGCGGAGGACGGCCAGGTGCGCGGCCGGGCATCTGGACTGGACAGGGTTGGGCGGGCTCTTGTACGGCGGGGCCCAGGAGCGGGACCGGATTGAGTGAAGAAGCACGCCTGCTTCTGTGCGTCATGCATCTCAACCCGCTTACGGTGACTTATCGCCACCACTCACGCCGCGCTGTGCGCACAGGTGCTGGTGATGGACGCGGTGGCGTGGGACGAGGTGTCATTCGAAATGGACCTGTACGATAAGGAGGCCAAGAGCACCAAGTGCTTTGAGGGTGAGTTGCTGGCGACAGCAGCCGGAGGGCCGCGGGAGGGGTCTTCGATGCGTGGGCGGTGTGCCGTGTGGCCACGCTGGAGGGCAGCCACGTGTGTCTGCACCAAGGCACGGGGCATGCCTGGCATCGCACCCGGCCATCCGTGACACACTCCCACCCCACCTGCGCCCGTGCCCGCAGGCGGCTCGCGCACACAGCTGACGCGCCTCACAGTGGACCTGCGGCCAGCGGGCGGGCGGGTGGAGCGGCGCCAGCTGCTGCAGCGCACCGTGGAGTTCCCCGCCACCGACCCACGCGTCACCTCGCGCCCGCACGGCGTGGCCTGGTACATCGCCGACGCCGTGGACCACCCCTTCCTGTGGGGCCCAGCGCAATCCATCGTGCGCGTGCATCTCGACCCCGAGCTGACGGTGCGCAGCCCGCAGCACGGCGCCGCGAGCAGCAATGGCGGCGCAAAGGGCGTGCGCGTGCCACGCACGCCAGGGCTAGCGCCGCCGCGGGCGGCGCCGCGCGCTGCGGCCGGGCCCGCGGCGTGTGCCGCACCCGGCGTAGCGGTGGATGAGTGGTTCCTGGGCGACAGGACGTTCCCTGGAGAGCCCATGTTTGTGCCGCGGCCAGGGTCGAACGAGGAGGGTGACGGCTGGCTGCTCGTGGGCGTGCACAACGCGGACACGGAGAAGGGCGACGTGCACATCTTTGACGCGCAGAGCCTCTCCAGCGGCCCCCTGGCCACCATCCACCTGCCGCACCGGCTGCCCGTGAGCCTGCACGGCGCCTGGCACGGCGAGTACACGGGCCCGGACCCACACGACCCCGCGGTGCCGCGCTGGCAGCACCTGGGCCGCGTGCGGCCGATGTGAGGTGGCCCCGGGGCTGGGGGACTCGTGGGCGAGGAGGTGTGCAGGTCATACGAGGCGTGAGGTGTGTGGAGCTTGTTGCTGGTTGCAGTGTAGCCGGATGGCGACGGGGAAGCAATCAAGCGGGACACGGGTTACATGCCCAACACTTTGATTGTTGGGGAGTTTGGGGCGGCGGATGTAGATTAGCCAGACACTGGGCACCCATGCAAGCGTGTGCGAGTGTGCTCCTAAATGCCCAGATACTGCGCAGATACCTTTCACAGGTTGCTGTGCAGAGCTGGGAGCGCAGCAACGGATTAATGAGGGAAAGCGGATGGACAAGAGAGACATATTCTATGGCAACGGGCCGCCCTGTGCAATTCATCCTGCCGCTTGCCCATTGATGCTTACTTATACCTTTTATGTTTTGGGGGCTGGATGTTGTGTGCACATGTTGCCCGCGTGTGGTTGTATGTTACTGTAGTATTGTTGAATGTGTATTTCCAAGTCCTAAATGGAAGCTTCATCATACTGCAATCTGAAGAGGTCAAAGCAGCGAAGGGGGAGTGCTGAAGGGCACTGAGGCGCGGATGCGGTGGATGCAGGTCCGGACTGGTCCTGACTGATCCAGGCTATTTGGTAGCGGGCTAGCGGCTTTGGGAATTTCCATATAGCACAAGAGACTACGCTAGCTAGCTAGGCAAGGCACAGGACAGGTTGCGAGGGGACATAAGCAGCTGATGGTAGGCCAAGCAGGGCACGCAGCTGGATACTGGATTAGGGGCCCGCAACGTTAGCAAGGAGCTGCTTCGGATGCTGTAGCCCGTGCACACAAGGCCCGAGCGTCGCTGGGCCTTGCCGATTGCTCCGGACGTCACGGGCGGCTGGATGGTCGGATTTGGGGACTGGTCGACATACTGCTGCAGGGCCCACCCGCGCCTAGGGCTGTTACGTTGTTGTTGTGGTTGATTATATGTGCAACCCAGACCGTGCAACCAGCGCGTCACCTGCCGGATGCCGTCTCGTGCTCGAGCGTCTCAACACCACCTTGGCGGGCATGGGAAGCACACTCCCCTGCTTATCACAGCCCCAAGGCAGCTGGGTACGTTGCTGGGTGGCAGTTACCCCCACGGTTAGCCCTGACCGTCCGCTGTCTCAAACGCTGGCTTCCCGTCGACTCCGCTCACATCAGCACTGCATCACATGCCCTCAAGAGCAGTAACAATTGTTCTACGGCTTGCTTCTGACGCCACACACAACGCGCCTCACTCTCTAGTACTCAAATTATCTTGCAGGCCCTAAGAGCCCTGGTGACTACCGTACGGTATGTGCGTGCTGATGCGCAACCTGCACTCTTGCACTCAGTTGGTTGCACTTTACACCCCACACGAGCCATCTGTCATTGCAGCAACTGGAACTGTCTGTAAACATTCCCCAACGTAACAAGGAGGTGGCTGCCTTATGGCAGGAAAAGGGCTGATCCCGGGGCCACCTTGACGCGGGCGCCTACTAAGCACACGCCTCTATGTTGGGGGCCTTTGGCATCCCCGCAAATCCGGACATGGCCGGTTGGGTGGGGTGCACAGTCCGTGCTAACCCGCAGCTAACAAACTAGTCACGTCACTCGCCGCCAATCAACACGTGCACCCTCAGCCCCACGCCCTGCTAGCGCCGTTCAGGCTCTCAGCCCGGCCCCGCCGGCGGCGGCGGCCATGGCGGCCGCTGCAGCTTGGTCGGCCGCTCGAAGCCGCTAGGAGCGCGGATGCGGCGCTTCAATTCAAGGATTGTCCGGCCTGATTCTATGCCTGATTCAGTCATTCCGGCTGTTATATGTACGTGATGAGCCTGGCATCATCAGTATCCTTTCGCTTCACCTACATGTACTTGTTGTGTATGTCGTATCATGATGAGTAATCATTCGTCGGGCGTCCCGGCGCCATCGGGACCTGGCGGGGGCGGCCGCCTCCTGCGCCCCTGCTTGGGACTGGGCATTGGTAGCGGTGGACTGGGTTCTGAAGGTGGCATCGGGAAGGTCGGCAGCTGCGGCGGAATAAGAGCGACCCGGCGGCGAACTGGTTGCAGCGGCGGCTGAAGCGGCGGGAACGTATCAGGTTGGTCTGGTGGTGTTGGGGGTGATGGTGGCGGCCGCCGGTCCTTGCGGCGCACACGGACAGGTGTGGGGGGCGAGGGCGGATAGGCGGGGACGGAGTCCGGTGCCCCATACCCGGCCACGTATACCGGCGGTGGGCTTGGTGATAGGTACGCTGGTGTGGGGCTGGGCGGCGGGAGTCCTGGTGCGGGGCTGGGGGCTAGGTGCGCTGGCGCGGGGCTGGGCGGTGGGTGTACCGGCGCGGGGCTGGGTGGGTATACCGGCGAAGGGCTGGGAGGCTGGTTGGTAGCCGCCGAGTCAGGGATCTGGGAAGGTGACGGGCTGGGGGAGGGGCTGGGTGATGGTGAGGGACTGGGAGAGAGATCTGGAGAGGGGCTGGGAGAGGCGCTAGGCGAGGGGCTGGGTGATGGTGAGGGGCTGGGAGAGAGATCTGGAGAGGGGCTGGGAGAGGGATCTGGAGAGGGGCTGGGTGATGGTGAGGGGCTGGGAGAGACATCTGGAGAGGGGCTGGGAGAGGGATCTGGCGAGGGGCTGGGTGATGGTGAGGGGCTGGGAGAGAGATCTGGAGAGGGGCTGGGAGAGGGATCTTGTGAGGGGCTGGGTGATGGTGAGGGGCTGGGAGAGAGATCTGGAGAGGGGCTGGGAGAGGAATCTGGCGAGGGGCTGGGTGATGGTGAGGGGCTGGGAGAGACATCTGGAGAGGGGCTGGGAGAGGGATCTGGGAAGGGGCTCGGGGACGGGCTGGGCGAGGGGCTGGGGGAGGGGCTGGATAATGGAGAGGGGCTGGGCGAGGGGCTCGGGGACGGGCTGGGAGAGGGGTTGGGGGAGGGGCTGGGTGATGGTGAGGGGCTGAGAGAGAGATCTGGAGAGGGGCTGGGAGAGGGGCTGGGGGAGGGGCTGGGGGAGGGGCTGGGGGAGGGGCTGGGTGATGGTGAGGGGCTGGGAGAGGGGCTCGGGGACGGGCTGGGAGAGGGGCTGCGGGAGGGGCTGGGTGATGGTGAGGGGCTGGGAGAGGGGCTCGAGGATGGGCTTGGAGAGGGGCTGGGGGAGGGGCTGGGTGATGGTGAAGGGCTGGGAGAGGGGCTTGGGGACGGGCTGGGAGAGGGGCTGGGGGAGGGGCTGGGTGATGGTGAGGGGCTGGGAGAGGGGCTTGGGGACGGGCTGGGAGAGGGGCTGGGGGAGGGGCTGGGTGACGGCGAGGGGCTGGGCGAGGGGCTCGGGGACGGGCTGGAAGAGGGGCTGGGGGAGGGGCTGGGTGATGGTGAGGGGCTGGGAGCGAGATCTGGAGAGGGGCTGGGAGAGGGGCTGGGGGAGGGGCTGGGTGATGGTGAGGGGCTGGGAGAGGGGCTTGGGGACGGGCTGGGAGAGGGGCTGGGGGAGGGGCTGGGTGATAGTGAGGGGCTGGGAGAGGGGCTCGGGGACGGGCTGGGAGAGGGGCTGGGGGAGGGGCTGGGGGAGGGGCTGGCAGACGGACTGGGGGTGGGGCTGGGTGATGGTGAGGGGATGGGTGACGGTGAGGGGCTGGGTGACGGTGAGGGGCTGGGTGATGGACTGGGCGAAGGTGATGGACTAGGCGGCCACGGACTCGGAGGTGTCGGAGGAGGGCTTGGCGAGGTCAGCGCCACGCAGCTGGACGCAGCTGTGGCACCCGATGCGGCTGAGGCGGTGCCGGCTGGGCAGGGCGTGCAGTCAGTCTGACCGGGCAGGTCCTGGTACGTGCCGGGGGTGCCTGTGGACGAAGAAGCAGGGCACATGATCAGCTGCGTACCTCGCAATGCATCTGACATTGCATTGTGGATGACCTCCCGAGGGGCTGCATTGAGAGGTGCACGTGCATGGCATGCTTGTACACTCACATAACTGGCAGCCGGGCTCAAGGCCGCCCGTAGCCACGTTGAATGTGCCTGCACGGCATGACGCGACACGACCCGTGGTGTGATCACGGCACAGGGCTCACCACATACTGTAACAAGCGAGGGTTGCGGCAGCTTGCCAAACTGAACAGGCAATGAGGCAAGGCACAAGTGACGGCGTGCCCACGGCCCGTCATCCGCACCTGGAAGACATGGATTCGGCGCGTACTCAAGGCACTGCGTTTGCCCCACTAATCCGGCTGTTGTCTGGCCACTTGGACAAGGGAAACAGGCCGTCTGGCCCGATTCAGCTTGGTAGGTGTCCGCGGTACCTGCGGACGAAGCGGCCAGGACTTCTGCGCAACCAAGGTTTGTCGCCATGGCGAGTTCCTGAATTTCACTGTGACTGAACACTACGCCGCGTGCATCCGTTTTCACTTACAGGGTTGGCAGTCTGGCGAATTGCCCGTGTTACTGACCGTGCCTGCATATGCGCGGCAAGCACAGGCATTAGCATTAGCATCGCAAGTGAAGCCAGGCGCATGCCGCGCTGCCGGTGCCGTGGCCCGGTGCCCACCTAGCCCTACGCCATATCGTCATGAAACCCCGCGACCCTGCCCGCGACCCCCCATCACGCACCGGGTTCGCAGGGCGGGGACACCTCAGCCGCGAAGCAGTTGGACTGGCCATCCCACCCGTTTGTAGACGAGCCGGGCGCGCACAGGTCGCAGTACGCCTGGCCAGGCAGCGCTTGGAAGGTTTCGGCGGGGCAGGCGCTGCATTCCGTAGCGCCGGGCTGGTCCGCGTAAAAGCCCGCCGCACAGTTGACACAGTTGGGGCCGGTGCCGGTAGCTGAGTAGGAGCCTGTGGTTAGGCGCCAGACGATTGGGCGTCAGAGGCAAGACCTCACGGGTATCGCACAGCAGTCATCTTAGGTGAGTGGGCCCTGCAGTCGTCCGTGCGACCATTCCGAACCGCGCGCGACTGTTTGACCCACCTGGGTCACAGGCCGGGAACGAGCATGTGATGCCGTCCGCGGATGCCGTGCCGGTCGGGCAGTCCTCACAGCTGCTCTGGCCGGGGGCGGGCTGCACCTGGTTGGCGCCGCAGAGCAGGCAGACAGTAGGCGTGGAGCCGTCCTGGTACGTGCCGGCAGGGCAGGCGCTGCATGGGGCGGCGCCCGTGTCGGCGTTGAACGTGCCTGTGCGCAGGTGCGTTGAGAAATAACAGCAAAGCACATCTTGAGCCAAACTCTTATTGCAGTGCCGCATGGCACTTTGTGAACCTGCGCAGCGTCTACTCTGCCCGGAAATTTATAGCTTGCAAATCGTCGTGGCACTTCGTCGTGTTCACGGACACCCGTCGTGTTCACGGACACCCGCCGTGTTCATGGACACCTGTACCTGCATCGCACGGCAGCGAGGAAGACACGGAGCAGGAAGACGCGCCCTCGCCCTGGGTCGTGGTCCCGGGGTCGCAGTCCTGGCACGCGGTTAGGCCGGCGGTCGGGGCGAAGGTACCCACGGCGCACAGCGTGCAGCTGTCGGCGCCGGCTGACTCGGACACCGAGCCTGCCGGGCAGTCTGCGCACGTGGCCTCGCCGGGAACCCGGTACTGCCCTGCATGCACATGCACATGCACATGCACATGCACATGCACATGCAGGGTAGGCGGAACGGCACGAAGCATGCGCTTGGTTGCAGATGAGAGCGGCTAGAGGCTGTAGGCAGCGTGCCGACTGCAGAGCATGGTAATACGCCTCCACGATGTATCACCACATTCCACGCGCCCACCTGCCGGGCATGATGCAGGGACGTCGCAAGTAGTGCTGCCCTCCGTGGAAGTGGTGTAGGCGGGGTCACAGGGCACGCAGTCGCCGTCGCCATCCGCCACCTTGAACGTCCCAACCGGACAAGCCTGTTGGCGAGCCCGCACGAGCGACAAGGGCAGCTTGTAAAGTCATGATAGGCCACTGTCTCGCCCTTATGTGCTAGGCAGTCACGGCATATGAGCACATGAAAGTAGCAAGCAGGACCAGTCCGGTCCGTCGTAAACGCTGCATGCACAGTCGTACGTACCGTGCATGTTGCCTGGCCGCTTGCCCCGTCCGTTGTGTAGCCAGCCTCGCATGGAACACAGTTGGGCTGCATGCCGCCAGTGTCAAAATTGTAGGTCCCTGCATGAAAATTGTAGGTCCCTCATGAAGATAAGAGCAGGAGTTGCAGATTGCTTGGTGTATTGCACTCAGGTCCCATGGCCAAGGGCAGAACTCCTCCACAGACCCAGCGCACCGTACACACCCGCACGTACCCGAAGGACAGGGAATCGGTTCACAATACTCGGAACCCTCTGCCGGTGTAGTGTAACCGTCGGGGCACGGCTCGCAATCTGATCCGTCATCATTAGGAGTGCTCCCCACGGCACAGGCGGTGCACGGCTGATCGCCACCGGTGGACACCCAGCCAGCGCTACACGTAGCACAGTTGGGGTCAAAGCCAGTGGTTCCTGTGCGGGGGACACTCGTGCGGTTAAATAGAGGACTGAGATGTATGCTGGTGCATACAGGACAATCACATCGGTAACAAGTGGGTAGGCCGTCGTAGCAACCCATAACTCAGCCCCCGCGCCCCGCCCAACCGCCATCGCGTCGCCCCGAGCCCCATGCCGCACGCCCCACGCCTCACCTGGTCCACAAGACTCCAGACACTCTGTTGCGCTGATGCTCTCGCCCTCGCAATAGTCGCAGGAGTCCTGCCCCGGCTGCGGCTGGAAGTCCCCGTCATCGCATGGTATGCATTCAGTCTGCCCTGGGACGTCTTGATAGGTGCCTGGGTCACTGTGGATGGCACGAACGATCCTTAGATCGAAACCTCGTGCACTTGCTGACCATGCTATACACGGTTTGCAGACTTAAAGATGAAACCTCCGGTGTGGGCAAGCGACTGACTACGGTTCTTTACACATGTCCTTACCATGGCAGGCAGCCCGGCTCGAGCCCGTCATCAGGTTCATAGTATCCTGCGGCAACGAACATGGGAGCTCTCGGTATGAAATATTTGATTGTGTGCATGGCTTCACGGCAAGATTGACAGCATGTTAAGCTGACTGTCGGTATGCCCCAGCGCTTGCGCCTATGGCACGTCACTGGCTCGTGAACTGCGTCAGCAGGTCCCTCTTGTAACCAATGCAATCTATGGCATCGCTCATCAGCCCCGAAGGCCCGGACACACCGGCACTTGCCTACAGGGCAGGGAACGTCCTCAGCATCATCCAGAAGCCTTCGGCCTAATGTTTGGCCTGCATGTGCAAGTGAAACACACATCCCCCTCAGGAGTGACTTGGGCAGCAGCTACAGTCAGGAAAGGGGCGGGGTCACGAGGGGTCCGAATGGGTCCGAAGTAAATAGGAAGCAAGGGCCAGAGACTGGGCCCTGCATTGTCTACATATCATCTTAGAACCGGCATGCTGTCATGTTCACCTCTCTGCGCCATGGACACGGCCACCAATGCCAAAAGCGCCATGTGACACACCCCGCGCATTCGGCGTGCTGGGCACTCCTTGGAAGCCCAGACCCACGTGCCTATATTAACCAGCAGAGGGGGAATACAAGTCTGTTATAGTGGTGCAAGAGGTTTTGGACTCGTTGGCTACGCAGGGATTCGTGTGGCCGCGCCAACCAGGCCCATCACTTGCGCTGCCCTGCGCCTTGAGATGTTGCCGATTGTTGAAGGCATTGCCGAGTAACCGCCCCCAAGCCACCATCATCTACCAACCAAAGGCCATTTATCACACCACAGCATACCGTCCATATGCTCCAGGCTCCTCCGATTCGCTAAGGCGCTGAGAACGAAGGCGGGCTGGCGGGCTGTAATGGAATCAACCAAGACGGGTTGAGGGAATCACAATACTTCTTCGGCTGTTGGTTTGAAGCAGGGCAAGTCCACGTAATCGAATATAGAGTGCACAGAAACCACCAAAGTGCGCTCAGCGGCTCTTCGTCTCGAGGGTTTAAAGACGGAAGCCCAAATCAAGTAGTTGTACTTGCAGCGCCCATACCCTGTCAAAAATTACTTGCCATATATAAGCTGCACCGCGACGATGCCAGTCGCTAAACCTGGTCGCCCAGCCACAGCGAACCCCGCGCTGGGATATCAATGATCAACACGTATATGCTATGATGCATTAGTTATCATCATAGTGCGATGGGAAGGAGCCTTACTCAAAAATTCCGGCGCTCGCCGCGCGAGCAATTGCACCGTACTTTTCGTTGCTGCAGTGGGTCTGGACCTGCGCTTTACCACTTAAAAGCTTTAACGACAAGTACAGAATTACATCTTAAAGCCTACAAACCTCGGGCGGCGGACTCTGATATTGCACGCGTGGCAAGTTAGCCCAGCTCGGTCGCTTCAGACCAGCTGTCACAGCACTGAACTTGCAAATTACAAAACAAGGTAGTGGGCTGATTCTGTTGATATACTATAGATTATCAAGAGCCTCTGGGCCCATGGGGGCTCTCAAGGGGTCTTGCAATGCTTCACATGTGTCCGCGGCGTTTTCATCTTCTGGTCTCAGGGCTAACCGGGGGCCTCAGGCCCCCCTCGTCCAGGCGCACATGGGCAGGCAGGGTAGTATAAACTGGGTAATTGATGTAAACTGGACAGGGCAGTATGGACTGTCCATGGCATGTCCCGTGTGTCCATCGATTACAATGGCCGGCAGCCTGCAGTCATCAGCAGATTCATATGACCCTACGGCCATGAGTATGGGAGCTCTCGGCTTTGCATGGTAATCTGACTGTCTGAGTTGAACACGGGACAGCCCAAGACGGCCCAAGCGCGGCCGCTCTAGCTGCATGGCGACGCATAGCCGACTGAACTGAGGTTTGTCAAAGCCCTCCGTAGAAATTTTTGAGGCCTTCCGGTACGATTGTCATTGCGGCTGTGTTGGCGTCAGTGCACCGGGCCCGAAACACAATCGCACCGGCCGAAATGGCGAAGCCAGCCCCCCTTGCCGGCCCCGCTCTATCCTGCACAACTCTTGCTGTCAAAGCATATGTTCAACCAAGCTTATTGCAAAACTTATATCGCTTTGCCTTGGCTGGGGACTCTTACCTACTGCAAGAGGTCCATTCAAGCTGTGCCGCTAATTGAAATTTCTATGCGATGAGTATAAATAAAACATCACCAGGAAAGCTGCCTTTGTAAGGCTTGCTCTTTTGGACAAGAAAGTTTTGGCGCCGAGTCAGAGCAGGACTCAACGAAAATGGCTGCCGATCCCACGTTAATATTTCTACATGAGAGCTTTGTGACATTCAGCGGTGCGTGTCTTCGCTCCTCAGTCGCTGTGGTCCCAGCTAACGTTTCTCGGAATTATGCAGACGCGCTGACAACGGAGGCGGATACTTGGGCATCAGAAGTGAACAACTGGGAGTCACGCAAGGCGAAGCTGCAGCAGCTGCAGGCAGGGTGGCAGGCTCGGGGCTTCCACGGGTGAGTGCAACGGGGTGGGGGTAGGAAAGCCCAGCCAGGCCCTCATCATCCATGGCTGCGCCAGCACGTCTCCTCCTGCCACAGCGCCCGGCGTCCTGACTTGCTGTGGAAATTACTGCTTGCAGGCCGGAGGCCTTGAGCACCATCTCAAGGTATCAGGGACACATAAACTGGCAGGTACGGTAAAGGAGGGGGTGACGTCGTGGGGTGACGTGTGGGGTCTCGGACGTGGGACCAGTAACTTTGCCAGCTAGGGGCGCCGCTGTGCTTGGCGCTGCCGAGACAGCTTCCAAGCGCACTGAAACAGTACAGAGCCTCACTCTCTCACCTCTGTAACTGGAGTGGCTCGGTGCGCGGAGTACAGAAACATGAGTGTGCTCGTGTTTCCTGATATGCACAAGAACCTTGTTCGACTACATCACGTCACATTGAAGCCTCACGTCATGACAATCACCTCAACCTGCTGCCCCCCCCATCCGCCAATTCACCCACTCCGCGCACGCTAGACTATGCCGCCCGACCAGTTCTCACGCTTCTACCGCTTCATGTTCCACGTCTGCCGCGACCCCGGCAAGCGCAACATCTCGGTGGGTGCCGCGAGCAGGCCGCCCCAGCCCCCGCTGAAACCAACCCCTCAGCATCATCTGCGGCCCCCAACCTGTCGCCCGCGGCTTCTCGCCCCTCTGCCACCTTGCACTGGCCTGCACCCCACGCCCCGCCTCCATCACGCGGCACGTACAGTATGCTGCTGCCACTGCCACTGCTGTAGATGGAGTTGGCTGTAGCGGCCTGGCGGCTAGTGCTGGCGGGCCGGTTCAGACTACTGGAGCGCTGGTGCACCTTCGCGGCGGGGCAGCAGGGCACCAAGGTGGTCACGGAGGACACGTGGCGCCAGGTGTGTGTGTGTGTGTGTGTGTGTGGGTGTGGGAGGGAGCTGCGAAGGGTGCGGATGTGCGTGCGCATGCGAGGGGTGCAGGAGGGGTTGCAATGGGTGCGAAGGGTGCGGGTGAGGGTGCGAATGAGAGGTGTGCAGGCGCGAGGGGCGCGGGCGCGAGGGATGTGGGGCGTGGCGTGGCATACCGGTACTCGACACCGGCTGGAGCTGCACCTCGGGCACCAAGCAGCCTGCCGCAACGCAACCCGCTTGCCGCCTTCGCGCGCCTGCTGCCGCGGTACCCGCAGGTGTTGGACTTTAGCCGCACCATCCATGAGGACCTGTCCAACTACGACTCCGCCGGCGCGTGGGCAGTGCTGCTGGATGAGTTCGTGGACGACATGCGCACCTCACGAGGCGGCGGCAATGGCGGCTGTGGCCGCGCCGGCCTGGCCCTGGGCGGCGGCGTCAGCGAGTTTGGCTTGGGCGGCGTGGTGGCAGGCGGCATGCTGTGCGGCAGCGGCGGCAGCAGGGACATGTACCTGGAGAGCCACCGCAGCGGCTCGGCGGCGGAGCTGGCTCGGTGCAGCAGCGGCGGCGGCGCGGGCCTGAGTGGCCTCGGAGGCGGGGACGGCATGGGCTTTGGCGGCGGCCCCGGGGGCTTGCTGGGTATTGAGGGCATGACGGCGTTTGTGTCGTGTTTGTCGCCGAGGTGCGGCAACAAGCGGCGGGAGCCAGACGTGGACACAGTGGCCCAGCAGCTGTCAGCCATACCGCTGGGCGGCTCGGTGGGCGCGGCACCGGGGCAGGGCCTGGCGGGGAGCGGGCTGCCGCCGGTGCCGCTGGCGGCTCCCGGCGGCGGCTCGGACGGGAGCGGCTGGTTGCAGGGGCACGGCGCCGTGGCCATGCCGTGCGACCACCACACGGGGCCGAAGCGGCAGTGCTTTGAGCGGCCTTCGGCGGAGGCGCCGCCGCAGCTGCCGCTGCAGCCGCAGCAGCCCACAGCGCACTTCCCTACAGCCGCGCATCCCGGCGTTGCGTGTGTTCACGGGGGTTCGGAGGCGCCGTGCGGGCCAGGCGGATTCCTGCTCGGGGCAGCGCCGGTAGCGCCGGGCCTTGGCGCCTTCGCGCCGGGGCCAGGCTTCGGCGTGGCAGCTGGGCTGGGCGGCGGCAGCGGCTGCTTGGGAGCAGCTGGGGGCGGCGACAGGGCGGCGGGCGGCGGGCTGTGTGGGGGCAGCGGCGGTGCGACGCCCATGTCTAGCAGTGGCGGCGCGGGCCATGGTGGCGGCCACATGTCGTGCTGCTCGGCGGGGTCAGTGGACAGCGACTGCGGCACTGCCGGGCCGGCGGGGTCGGCGGCGGCGATGGACGGACTGCGGGTGCGTGAGTGTGTGGGGGTGCGTTCGTGCGTTCGTGGGTGGATGGGAGTACTCCAGGGTGGGTGGGGTCAATTTCAGCGCCAGGGTGGGTGACACATGGGTCCAATGTGCCTTAGGTTCTTGACGTGCCAGGGAGTGGCTGTGGGACGCAAGGGACAGGGAATGTGAACGGGACTAGCTTGCGCATACTGGGTTTCCTGTGGAGAACTGTCATAGCACACACTGTACCCGCACACGCACTGCTGGTGCTCATACGACCAACGGTACGCCTTCCTCGCCCTCCACAGGACGCAAGCGGCTTGTGTACGGTGGCGACAGCGCACTCACAGCTCTTGCACCATCACCATCACCATCACCATCACCAGCAGCAACAGCAGATGGGCGGGCGGCGGGCCGTCAAGGCACGGCGCTCAGGCGTGTCTGACATTGTGCGGTCAGCTGTGTCGGACGCTCTGGGGTTTCAGTAGCTGGGACATCAACGCAGGATGCAAAGCTCGTGATTAATTGCATGTAGTTTGGGCGCTTCGACGACTTGAAGTCGCGATCGCGCAGGTTTAGACGAGTTTTCATGTCAGTCTCATCACCGCATGCAATGAGGATGGCTCAGCATGACCAGCCGCACTGCGCAGGCCCCACAAGCGCTGGCGGCAAGGTGGCGGTGGCGGTGGTGTTGGAAGATGGGAGCGGGGCTACCGGATGGAGGAGGAAAGGGAGTCTTCCCGATTGCAAATCGCACCGTCTAGCCTAGGTCCGTGATGTGAGGAGCTGTCAGACCGGCAGTCTGTTTCAGTGCTAGCCCTCTTACACCATTCCGGTTGTCGCGTGTTCTAGGCGTAGACCAAACACATTGTTGCTTCGCGTGGGCACGCGGCGAGCGCGAGAGAGCCTCGGATGCCGCCGGTCAGCTGGACAGTGGCAGTCCGCTGGCGTGGGTTGGGCGTAATCTTCCAGGGCGTTACTATGTCGGGATGATGCCGGACCTGTTACTGTGTCCACTGTGCTTCTTACGGCCTACTTGCATACACAGTGCAAACTTCAAGTCTCACGTCAAGCACCAGCAGTGCCCGCAGCACTGTAAAGGGCGCCAGCAGCAGCAGCTCTGAACAAAGAGCTACCATTTCGGCGTACGGGCAACGCTCGGCACTACGCTCGAGCCACCACAACCCCGTCTGTCTTAACACACAACCGGTTATGCACTTATGCGGTACCGTATTCGCACCAGCCACCACAGACCTTCCGTCCCGTCTCGTATTTCCCCCGTTATACAAACACGTGCCATCCCGCTGCGGTGCATCTGTTTGATCGGTAGTGGCGGACGCTAGCTCAGATTGAGATCAAACTGCGGTATGGTACGGCGGCACGTTGACTTGGAGCACACGGTACCCGGTGTCACTGCTTATCTGGGCCCGCATGCGGATTTGACAAATGGTGACCGTGCGCCATCCCCCCGTTCGCCCAACACCGGCGAAGCACTTCCTGAAGCCGAACCTCCGAACGGCAGCGGGCTCACGCGCACGGCGGCGGGGGCCAGGTGCAGGCCGCCCCCATGCACAATGCCAGGTGCCATGCTTATGCGGCTAGCGCGGCTACCAGTGCTGTCTGGCACGAAGCCCGCCCCAACGCTGTGCCCGGCCGCGGCGGGTTGCACCAGGTGGCCCGGCTGCTGCGCGGGAGAATGCCTAGCTGCCAGCGGGCCTGGGCTCACCGCGCGCCCGTACTGCAGCAGCGCCTGCTGCAGCTGCTGCTGCGGCTGCTGGTGGCTCTGCGGTTGCAGGCTGTACAGGGGCTGCTGGCTGGGTGATGGTGTGGGTGACGAGCAACCGCCGCCGCGGCCAAAGGGTCCGGCTGTTGCGGAGTCCAGACTGGCGCTCACAAATCGCCGGACTGCGCCGACGCCAGCCATCCGCCCGGCCGCCGTTGGCGACGTCAGCAGGGCTGGCAACGGCTGCTGCTGAGGGCTATTGTTATTGCTGCTTCTTGCCAGACTGCCGCGCGCCGCCGGACAAGGGCTGTTGCGGCCCACCAGATTCTTCCGGCTCGTGGACTGCAGCAGGCCGGGGTGCGGCGAATGCCGCCCCTGCTGCGGGCTGTCCGCGGCGGCAGCTGCTGACGGCGCAGATGACACGAGGCCGCAGCCCCAGGAGAACGTCAGGTGCGAGACGGTGGCCGGCTGCTGGCTCTGCTGCGGCACGGGGCCGCCGCAGGGGCTGCTGCTGCACGGCGACCGGGATCTAGGCACGTGGCTGCTGCTGCACGTGCCGGTCGAGCCCATCTTGATCGCGCGAGACCTGCTGTGGCCGCCCATGTGGCTGGGGGAGCGGTGCCCCGCGCGCCCCATCACCGCAGCCTCTGCGCCCATCGCCGCAACGTCTTCCGCCTCTGACACCCCGCCGTCGCTGTCGCCCGTCATCCCGGTAGTTTGCCACCTGACATGTGCGGCTGCGGATGAGGCCACTGGTGCTGACTGACTGTTTGTGGCGGTCGTGGCTATGCCGCCCTTGCAAATATTGCCAGGGGCGCGCGTGTTGGGGACGCCACTTAGCTTCGCTCCCGCCGCCGCCGTAGGAGTTCCGCCGGCTGTAGGTACCCCTGCGCCGGCCGCGCTGCTACCAGCAGCATCTGCGATCTCAGCCTCTGCACTGCCGTCGCACAAGCCGGCAGCGCTTGCCGCCTCGGCTCCTGACCCGTGCACACCCACCCCAAGCGCTGACAATAGCGCACTCTCAGCCGCGTCGTCTCGGAACGTCGACTGCCGCACCAGCCGCCGCTGCTGGGTCGCGAAGTTGCTGCCGCTCCTGCTCAGCAGCCGCTGCAGAGAGCCTGTCGTGCCGTGCAGTGCATTATTCCCGCCGGCTGCCGTCGCCGCAGTAGTGGCTGGAAAGAGGCTGGTGCTGCCGCTGCCTGCGCCGCCCGCCAGCATGGGCAGCAGCCTGACGCCCGCGGCGCTGTCCAGGCTCAGGACCGACTCGGCGATGCTGTGGTGACGTGACCCGGCCGGGTTGGCCGATGCCGCCGAATGCTGCAAGCGAGGGTGATTGTGGACAGGGGCGGCGCTGTGTCGTGAAAGCGTCACGACATGGTGCAGTGCATTTACGCAAGCACACCAGCTACATTTCAGTGCGCGCCAACACTTACGCAGGTCGCGTGCCTACCTGCTGGTCGGCGTCACCTAGCAAGCCAGCCCGCCGCCGCTGCTGCCCCGCCTGCTGTTCCGATGACAGCGGGTCCAGCTGTAGATAGGGCGCCGCGGAAAATGCATTGTTGGTGCGTCAGGTGCTCAGCAGGTGAGGAGGAGCGGTGAGTGGCCAGGGCCGCGGCAGCGGCAGCACCCAGGGACAGGAGGGCAGACGTGTGCGGGGGGCACCAGGGGCGTGTGGTATGCGCCCGTCCCTCTGACCTTCCATCTCGACGTCGTACCTGGCCTACGGCATCTGATGAAATTGAGCGATTCATGGACTGCATGTGTAGGAAGCGCCGGCTGCCCATGCGCTGACTGGGAAGGGAGCGCTGGATCGAGCCAGCAGCAGTCAGGTTCCCCAAAGTCCCGCCGCCGCCGCCGCCGCCGCCGCCGCTTGCCCGCAGCCCCGCGTGGCCAGCTGTCGGGTCGGGCACCCTGTCGGACGGTGAACAGCAAAACCGCCCGCAGCACAGGATGGAGGCGTGCTTTAGTTTTACGTGTGTGATGACAAGTACGAGTCAAGTCTGCAGGGTACCGCTTGCTACGCCGGGAAGGCAGCCAGCCAAAGTAAGGATGTTGCTTCGGTCACCTGCTGCCGGCGTGGAGCTCAAGTCCCACCGGGTCATCGACCTCCGCTGTGCTCATCAGGAGCGCGGCAAACTCCGGCCCTGCGACAGCGGCAGGGTTGAGACACGTACGATGTTATTATGGATGGCGTGGGCGCACAGCGCAACAACAACCAGCAGGACAGGCACGCCCATACCCCGCCGCCGGATGGACCCCCCCGCTCACCGAGTGCCCATGCGTCTTCGAGGCCACCTATGGGAAGCTGCGGGCGAATTGATGCGCTACTGCCCCCGCTGCCAGCAGCTGTCCATCCACCGCTCCCACAGCTGTCTCCCTCAACAGGCGTTGACGGCGCCCGTTGCTGCCCGCTCCCACAGTGCCGTTCATCGGCAGCAGGCTGCTGCAGCGCTTCTGGCCCTGGTGCGCCCGTGGGCTGCTGCAGGTGGCCCTCCGCACTTGCGCCCGCCGTGTCCCCGCCACTGCTGGAGTCCCAGCTGTCGTCAATCCCGTTGCCTACGGATGACTGCGGCGCATGAGTAAACAGGGCGCACGTGAGCTTGCGAGCAAATTGGGAGGGGGCGGGTGCGCACAGGCAGGCAGCCGCAGCGTCACACAGGCAAGTGGTGCGCTGCCCGATCGAGATGCCGGGATTCGACATACCGTGCGCCACAGCCGCACCCCTTGCATGGCAACCCGCATTCGCCGCTGGATGTCGG
Source organism: Chlamydomonas reinhardtii (assembly GCF_000002595.2). Classification (NCBI taxonomy): domain Eukaryota; kingdom Viridiplantae; phylum Chlorophyta; class Chlorophyceae; order Chlamydomonadales; family Chlamydomonadaceae; genus Chlamydomonas; species Chlamydomonas reinhardtii. The sequence continues at coordinate 1,386,057 of NC_057015.1, forward strand.
AAGGACTCGTGAAGCCCTGCGGAACCCCGATATGCAAAACACCATCAATCGGTTCAGCAGGGGTGCAGATTGATTGGGAGAGCACGCACGTGGCAGCGGCAGGTGCGTGCTTGGCGGGGGGCGCGTGCATTGAGTGCATCTATCGATCCTGTAATGCTTTCCAACGCTCTCCACCTTGCTCTTATGCTCCTCAGCAGCCAGCATGCGCTCTTGCAGCTCCGCCACTTCCTTCTGCGCAGGGCAATGGCAGGGTGCAAGTCAAGGAAGTGCGGAGCACGCCCGGCAGACGGAGCACGCCCAGACAGTACGCCGGCCCGCACGGCGGGTTCTGGGCGGGTGCGGGTTCTGGGTGCGGGTTCTGGGCGCTTGTTTTGGGTGCTGGGCACTTGGCGCCAATATGAGAGCTCCCACACTGCTCCCTTGCTCCTTGCCAGCCCTGCTCCCGCCCCTTCACCTCAAGGGCTATGTCCACAAGCACACCCAGCTCCTCGCCGTTGTTGATAAAACCCGCACCCTGCACTGCGGACATTCGTGCCGTCAGCGCACGGAGCCGCTGCAGCCGTGTGCGTCTCGCGGCCATGGTGCAGGGCCGTGCGTCCGCCTGCTCCTTGGCCCTGCGGCACGTGCGTGGGTTGGGATTGAGGGAGCAAGGCGAGCGATAGGACTACAACGGTAAGCACGCACGCACAAAGCGCACGATAGAAGCACCCTAGACCTACGTTCGCTTCCACTTCATCAGCAGCAATATCTTCGAGAACACGGCGTCCGAGACTTTAGGCTTGTCTGGCAGGTCTGCGGCCGCTTTACGAAGCGCTTCCTGTGTGGATGGCTCAGGAAGTTGGGCAGGCACCTCAGAGGACAAGCAAGCCTTAACAAAGAACTTACCTGGAGTCTCCATTGTGACATAACCTTGCCGCCTGCTGCGCCGCGATGCAGCGCGCCCTGCGTAGCTTGGCGCTGGCCAAACCGCTCCAGCCATCTCAAGGTCGCCGAACTGGTCGCTGGTGTGCGCGCACCGGCGCGGTCTATCGCCTCCAACATCTCACATTTAGCGTGCGAACTTTCGTCGCCCGACGCCATGCCGGCGGTTGTGTTTTGAATGGCAGGTTAAAAGGACAACCACTGAAGCAGATGGGAATGAATCACAGGCATATTGTTACTTGCTTATTATATGCTTAGCTTTGTTGTCGAAAAACGCTGAGTGACATCGAGCGGGCTCGTCCGTTTCGGCCAGAAGACTGACAGACATCAGCTCCATATATTATAGTCACGATCCATGCAGAATACCAGTATTCAATCAAGGCCATTTCAAGAAGTAGGTCTCGATTGTGTCAGCCGTCGGGACACGGTGCCCGCTGTCCCCCCTGCTGCTCTCCCCCACGAAACTTTCATGCCCACCTACGAAACTTTCATGCCCACCCACGCAACTTTCACAGGCAGCTGCCGGGGCCTAGACTCTCCCCGGCACCCCTCTCCCCACAGGTTCGCCAGGGCTTCACCCGCTGTTATATAGCGACGTGTACAGCATGTCGTGCGTTCCCCGCAGCCATCAAACATATATAATAAGCTATAGCGCACCTTCCAATACTAACTCACACTTACAGAAGATGCTTTAAATGCGAATGCGTGCGGATTCAATCAACACGCACACAATGACATCCGTGTCGAGCTTTGGCACGCTGCCCCACACCATATACCACACGCATGAATACGACTAGGACACGCAAAGCGCCAGACCTGTAAATGGCAAAGAGGTCCAGCAGGGCACATATGCGCAAATGCAGTTGATCGTCAAACAAGAATCGCAAGTACCGCACTTTAATGCTAGCTGACTTGCTGTTAGAGATGTCAATGCGTACCCCTTCTCGCAGTTCCTTCTAAGCAGTGTCACTCGGTGCTTGTGTACAAACAATGAAGTACAGTACCTGCTGATTACCATGTGAGATCACCAAAACCTTTCCAACTCTTGGAACCCGACATTCGCGCTAAGCTCTTCACGGCGGGCGGGCCGTGCGGTCCTGCAATCCCCCAGCCGTGCGTCTTTGCTGCTCCTGATTAGCAGCTTTAAACAACACACGGAATCCCGCTGCCCTGGTCTGCGACTTTCTGCCCGCTGCACCCGTGCTGCCGCCACCCCCAACAGCACCAGCTGCTGGTAAACCAGCCCCCAGCACGTTGCTGCCAACTGCCGGCGGCACGCCTTCCGCGACTTGATCCGCTGCCGTCAGGCCGCTTGCTCCCACGCTTGAGCCCTCTGAAGGACCCGGAGCGGCATGAGCTGCCGACGGCGGCAAGGACGCAAGGAAGCTGGGCTGCGACTTGGCCCACACAGCAGCGGACGTCCGCACTGGCATGTGCACCACCGTTGACGGTGGCACAATGCCGCCTGCAACGCCAAGGCTGCTGCCCACGTTTAGGACTGCTGCTGCTGCTGCTGCTGTCTCAGCCCCTGCCGCCCCCTGCGGTGTCAGCTGCTCAGGCGTTAGCGCTGCCAATGCGGCAACCCTGATCGCCGCCTTCGGGCCTGCTGCCGCCGCTGCCGCCGCGCTAGCAGTCGCTGCAGCCCCGCAGACCTCAAATGCCAGCGCCGGCGCAGATCCCACACCTGCTCCTGATGTGGGCATGCGGAGGCAGGCGTAGAAACTGGGCGGCACGCCAATGATGACCTGAGACTGTGAACGCAGCCGCATCGGGGCACGCGGGCCTGTCGGAGAGGGCTGTTGCGGCATGGGCAGTGCCAAGTGCATCTGCGACTGCGGCACGGCTGCAGACAACGGCGTGGGCAGTAGGTCGGCGCCGCGCCCCTTGGATTTGGTGCGCAGCGGTGGCAGTTGAGCTGCCTGCCCACCACTGCTTTCGTTGCCATCCCTGCCGCCGCCAATCTTTGTTGCAGCTCCGGCCTCGCCGGACGCTGCTGCTGGCGATTGGGCTGGCTCATTAATTGACGGCTCAAGCACTGGCGGCTCAGCAGGCTGCGATGCTAGGGTTTCGTCATCGCAGCTACCGCCGCCAGCAGTGCGGTCGGTGTCACCCCAGGGCATCAAGCCCAGGACACCTAGTGCGGCCAGGGCCTGGGGCCCCGCAGGCCGCGTAGCAGGTGCCGCCGCAGCGCTGTGGTCCTTGCCTGCTGCCGGCGGCGAGCCCACTGCCGCTTGCGCCACCGAGGCGTGAGAGGGGCAGGAGTAAGACATCTCCGTTGCGGCAGCGGCGGCTCCAGCCTGGGCGAGCGTTGCGGGCGACAAGGCCGGCTGCGGCATGCTTGCAGCTCGTGCGCCGGCGGGTGGCGGCTTGGGCTGCTGCTGCTGCTGCTGCTGCTGCTGCTGCTGCTGCCGCTGCTGCTGATGCCGACCAGCCCGGGGTGAGGTGGCCGACGGATCCAAGGCCGCATCCTCATCATCTGCGCTCCACTGCCAGGCCCCCGGCTCAGCATCCACCTCCCAAAGCGCTGGTAGCAGGCCGCCACAGGCCGGCGAGCCGCCTCCTGGCCCCAGGTTCCTCGCTGGACCTTCGCGCAGGGAGGACGGATGCCCGCCCTCCTCCGTGCCCCAGCCGCCCGCTGCAGCCCCGGCGGCAGCCGGCGCTGTCCCTGGTGCTGCTACCGCCGCCGCTGCGCGAACCGCCTGTAAGAGCTGCTGCCGAACACTATCATCGTCTCCTGCGAAGGTGGCTGGCCAAGATCGACCGTCGCTGGATGATGAATCGCGGCCGGCCACGCATGAAGGCGACGGAGGAGTTGGCGAAGAACCGCGCACCTCCAGGTCGGCGTGGTTGCAAAGTGGTCGGCTCTGCGCGCCGCCGCCAACAGACGGCAGATTTCGGGCTGCTATGGTCCGGTGCGGCGCCGGGCTGTTGCGTCCTGACTGCAGCGCGGCACTGCCCCCACCTCCATTGATGCCGGCTGCCAGCGGCGACATCAGCGACATGCGACTGCTCCGCCCCTGATGCGCAACATAGCTGCTGGATGACGCATCGCCGCCGTCATATACCGCAACGAAGCGGCCAGGGCTGCCTGGCCCGAAATAATCCTCGGGGCTGTTGCAGCCAGAGCGCGGCAGGGCCAGGCTGGAGAGGCGGCGGGCGGGCAGTGGAGAAGGGCTTTCACGCCCTCCAAGCACGGACCGCCGCTGCCCTCCAAGGCTCTGAACCGTTAGCGGCTGTGCGTCCGAGCTCAGCAGCTGCAGGTGTTGCTGGCTGGCTGACAGCGCCAAAGCGCCGCTGCAGCGCGACAGGCCCCCAGTGGGGCTAGCGGCAGCAGCCAGGTCCACACTGCTCGCATGCCGCCGCATGACACCGCCCATCGCGTGCGTCGAGCTGGCATGCGCCGTCGGTGACAGCAAGGCTGGCAGCAGCAGCCGCTGCGGCGGCGGCATGCTGCTGCTGCCAGAAGCCCCAACAACGGGTCCATCCAAAGTCTTGACAGATATGCGGTTGCGTGGTTCCTGCTGCTGCTGCGACCGGGCCTGCTGGCCGAAGCCGCCATCAGTGACCCGGGACGCGGATGACGCCAGCCCAGCACCCCGCGGGAAGGTGAGTTCTGTGACGCTGGCCCTTGAGTTGACGTGAGAGACTGCTGCAGCTGCAGGAGAGGGACTGCTGCACTGCTGGGAGCGGGGGCCATGAGGCGACGGGCTGGCTGCGCTGCTGCGGGCAGCTGGCAGTGCAGCGTGCGACACTCCCACCTGCTGCAGCGGCGGCGGCGGCCGCGTCCGACTCCGCGGCTGGAGGCTGGCATCTCCTCCCGCGGTACTGGCGGTCGCACCTGCTGCCTCCTCAGTCGCTTCGGCCTCCTTGCCGGCCCTTTCCCCTAACCCAGCTGTGGTGCTGGAGCCGCTCGTGCCTACGGCCGATTGCAAACCCTCCGCTCCGCATGCCCGCCGCGCCGCTGGCTGTGCGGCCGCACCACGTGCTTCGTCTCGTGCGGTCGCCACTTCGCCCCACGCCCCCGTGCACCCTGTTGACGCTCCCGCATCCTGCACCACTGCCGCACCTTCCCGCGGCACCAGCAGCGTTGCCAGCTGCTGCTGGGGCAGTTGGCCGCCGGCGCCCCGGGTGCCCGCTGCGTGACGTGGTGAAGATGCACTGCTGTTGCCCACGGCCCCGCCAGCAGCCCCCACCGCCGACCAGTTTGCCCCGCCGGCATGGCCACTGGCGGCGGCGTCGAATGTCATCACGGCAGTACTGATCGCCACCGCTGCCGCATCTGTGGCTGCAGCCAAGGCGCTGTGGCGGCTGTGGCTGTTGCAGCTACCTGCGCCGCCCGCCGCCATGGGCAGCAGCCTGACGCCTGCGGCGCTGTCCAGGCTCAGTACCGACTCGGCGATGCTGTGGTGACGGGACCCGGCCGGGTTGGCCGATGCCGCCGAATGCTGCAAGCGAGGGTGATTGTTGACAGGGGCGTCGCCGTGTTGTGAGTAAGCCAAATACCGTAAAAGGATTGAGTGCGAGCTGGTACGTGCCAACATGTACGGACGCACATCGTACATACCTGTTGCTGATTGGGGCCCCCCAGCTGGCCAGCGCGCCGCCGCTGCTGCCCCACCTGCGGCTCCAGGGTTAGCGGATCCAGATGCTGCGAGAACGGTATCAAGCAACATGACGGTAGGCTCCATGAGTTACTGCGTGATGGCATGTTTGGCGATCGGCGCCTTGGTAAACCGACACACTTGCACGACTGCTGTCACAGTTCCTGTGTCTTTGCCACCTGCCTACACTCACCCTGGGGCTTTGATGCCTTCCATCCAGTCCCGCAAGCTGTGAATGCATGAGCCGTTGATTTTCCCCGCCGGCCGGCTCCCGGCTGCTGCTGGCAAGCAGGGGCACCGCACGGCTGCCGGTGGCCGTGTCAGTAGCCGGCAGCGGCGGCGTGAAGCGCACCGTCGGCGCAGGGGTCGGGTCCTGGGCCCTGTGATGTTCACCAGAATGAAGCAGCAGCACGTGGGTAGACCGCAGGCGTGTCTGAAAAGTAACACGCGCAAGCTGTGCCCTAATCAGGCGGTATGCATGCAATGACTGTTCGAAGGTCGCGGCCATGTGCCACGCGCCACCCGCCATGTGCACTCAAGCGCACCTGCCCGTGAGGCCGCGGCCTGCAGCCACAGCAGTTGCGTTGGGCAGGGAGCTGAACTGCGGTCCTGCGCAACACACAATCACATTTGGCAATGAATACCAGAGCAAAGCAGCACATCGGCAGTTGCACACATTAGCAGCTACCCCGCCCGGGTGCATCGCATGCCACGCAACACGCGCGCGTTGCCTTACCCAGCGCCCAGGTATCCTCAGCCGCTGCTGATGCCGTCCGTGCGCCGCTGCTGCCGTCCCCAGCAGCCGGGTCCCCTGCCCGGGTCTGCGGCCCAGTGCGTGTCGGGCTGTGGGCCGGGCGGCGCATGGCTGGCACGGAGAGCGCGCGACGCCCCGCCGCCTCCAGCAGCAGCTCCCCGCCGCCGTCCCCGCCAGCCTCACCCAGGAGCCCGCAGCCCCCCACCGCCTCCAGAAGCTCTGCGCCTGCTGCACAGCTCAGCAGCCGCGACTCACCGCGCTGCACCCCCGCCTCCTGGACGTCGCCCCTTGCAGCCCCACCACCAAACACCAGCCGTCCATCCAGCAGTTCGTCCTCCATGTCGTCCTCCATCTCGTCGTCTCCTTCTTCTTCCTCCTCGTCGTCTCCTTCTTCTTCCTCCTCGTCATGCGTTTCATCTGCGGCGTCCTCCAGCTCCAGCGCGCCCGCAGAGCTCTGCGAAAGGTGTCAGTTTGCTTTCTGTGAGTATTCATTTCGGAACGACATTACGCAAACATGTGTCATTAGCGCCCACACAATCACGCCCTCAAGCTCCAGGCTGACGCCCAGCTAACACACACGCTCAGCCCCCGCCCGCCCTCTTAACTTGTCATGAATGTAATCCCCTGTGCTCCGCTTGTTTTAGTTGGTTTTGGTTTAGTTTGGGCTGGTATTTACCCCGGCCCGCCCAACCGCCCTGAACCCCGCACCTACCGGGCGCCACAGTCGCACGCCCCGCATTGCCGTCCGCATTCGGCGCTGGATGTCCACAGCACTCGTGAAGCTCTGCGGAGCAAGTGAATTCCATCAAGTAAGCGGGACAAGGAGGTGGACAGGAGGTGCCAGTGAGGAGGGCAAGCGTTTGTCACCATGGCTGAGCACAATCCCCAACTTCCGCGGCAAATAAACCCGCGCTTGCTACCCTAAACGCACATGCATGCTAAGCAATCTAGCTACGCAGCGACGTACTCGCTCCAGTGCCCCATTATTACCCGACCGCTTAGCACCCGGTGCCGTCCAACCTCCCCCAGCATTATTCTGGCGACACCCCATGCGCAACTCACTCTCTCCCACTGCTGCTCCGCAGCACTGATGCGCTCGCCCAAGCTTGCCGCCTCATCCTGGATGCAAACCATGTCCACAAGTTGCGGTGTTAACCTCCCGTGCGTTAACTGACACCAGTGCGCCTCATGCCGGCGAGTTCCATACACCGCCACGGTTAAACTGCCTTGCTTTCCGCAGTTAACAGCTAGCCTATCCCAGCACTATGTGCGTAATACGGTACACTAGCTAATCAACCACCAAGCTGCTGATTACGTACGGTACCTGCATCTTCATGTCCACCAGTGTGTGTGTATTTAGAAGTCCCGCGCCCTGCACTGCAGCCATGCGCGCCGTTAGCTGTCGCTGCAGCCGCAGGCGCGGGGTCCTCGAAGACATGGTGAAGGGGCGGGCTTCCGCCTGTGCCTTGGCCCTGCAAACCAAGATGCGTGTGGTGTGGTGTGGGTGTTTCTTCACAGCAAGCGAGGGGCAAACCAGGGGGGCAAGGTGGATGGGAGCTAGCACGAGTCTTGGGGTTTCGGGCCCAAGTCCTTTGAGTCCGTCTAAGCGCGGGGACTCCTCGCGCGGTTGAAGGGTCACACGATGGGGCTGCGCACAACACACTCACCGGCGCTTCCACCTCATCATGAGCAAAATCTTTGAGAAAACAGTGTCAGCCACCTTGCATTTGTCTGGCAGGTCCACAGCTGCTTTTCGGAGTGCCTCCTACGAACATTTAGCACATGGTAAGGTGGTGTTTCTTTTTGCGGGGGCACTAGTGGCCCCGCAGGACGAGGGCGAGGAGGACCAAAAAGAGGAGAAGGCTGGACAGCAGGGTGCACGGAGCAGGTGCACGGCGCACACGGCACCGGACAGGGCACGCTCCCAGCGGCGGGGAGTCAATGAGTCATGTGGCGAGTCCACCTGACGCGCTCCTTAGCCCGCCGATTGAAACACAGCATATGATAAATGCCTCGCCGGGCTGTGATGGTGTGTAACGTGCGCCGGCCTACCAGAATGATGACCCGCTCACTTCAAGCTTACCTGCAGTCGCCATTGCGATGACTTTCCAGAGGCCCCGCACTGTTGCTGTTTTCGTTTCTCGAAACGCTGCAGCCAGGCCCGGGTTGCCTCCGACTCAATTGGCGTGCCTGCCGCGCCCGAGTCGCGCTTCGCAGTTTCGTCAGAAGATGGCGGTACATCTTGCTGTGTCAATGGGGCATTCTCTGCCATATTTCAAGCTGCAAGGACGAATGTTCTGCAGGTCACCGGCGTCATGGTTTCGTGTGCTCGAGTATGGTTCACTGCAGTGCTACAGCGTAGCCAAACAACATAGGAATCCTTGTGCCTTCAAAACGGTGGTAAAACTATGGGCGCTGCTCGAGTCGAATAAATCCGTAGAATAAATCACCACCTTTGGTGCAAGAATTAGCTATGCGAACTCGTTATGATGCAGAAAGAAGCTTCTTTATAGAAAATTGAACACAGCGGTGCATAACGGCTGGCCGAGGTCGCTCAACCCTAAAACCCACGAACAGCCGCAAAACCCCAATGGACACGAAATCCCCCCATCCTCTTCTTGGCCCCAAACGCAATGGAATGAGCAGTCTCCAACCCCATCACACATGGATGACAGCTTGATGAATATATCAATACTCCAAAACACTTGTCCCGAACAGGTTCGGGCCTAGGCTGTCCCAGGCCAATCACCACCTGCTTCTACCGGCATCCGCCACAGTGGCATCCACTTTGTCGCCCAAACGCTTTCCGCCAGCCACCGGTGAACCCAATGCCGCAGCAGCTCCTAGCGCAGGCAACGTGCACGATGCGCCAGACATGAGGTTACGCGGTGCAATCGTCACACTGACTGTGCTAGTGATGCTACTGCTAGGCGATAGGGGAGACACTCCAGAAATGGACGCTGGAGGCGACACTACGCTTGCAACTGCATAGCACATTTGTTGGCTGCTGGTGCTGCCGCCAGCTGCAGTGCTTGTTGCACTGAGGTCACTGCCTGACAGCCTGGACGGGTGGCTGTGTTGGTGTCGCAGCTGCTGCTGGTGCTGCTGCTGTTGCAGCGGCCTGCGATGTGGGGAAGGGAGCTGGGGGCTGCGCGGCGAGGCGGCAGAATAACTAGCCGATTGGCGAAGGCCAGCAGGAGATGCCGGTGCATGGTGGGCGGCGTGGCGTGGCGATGACGGCGACGGCAGCTGTAACGGGGGCTGCGGCGGCTGTAGCACGGCAGGCGGCAGCTGTGGCTCCACACTCAAGCGCGGCAGTAGCTCCCCACTGGCACCGCCGCTCTGCCACACAGAACTGCTATGCCCAGCACCATCCACACAGCTGCTTCCGAGTCCCGGTCCAGCGCCGGCTCCAGTTCCGCCGCCCCAGCCTGGTGTGGCGGGGCTCGTGCCGATGGTGCTTGTGCGGGGCGACGCCAGAAGCGCATGCGGGTTGGGCAGCTCGCCGCTGGGGACATGAGGGAAGTTACCCATTCCCAAAGATGATGACCTGTTCATGGGAATAATAATACAATTAAGGGGCATGGAAGGTGAGCAGAGTTGCAATAAATGGCGAAACACGGCCCCTGTTTGCAATTGACAACAAAAATGCCTAGCATCAAGAGTGCCTCCCTGGCGCTGACCGTCTGAGTGCCTCGCGATCCTCGGAGCGCATGCCTACAAAGCTCTTGGCACTGCGAGTCGCCGCAGCCGCCGCGGCACCAGCAGCGCCAGCGCCACCCTCAGACGCGGCTGCGGCGGCGGTGGCAGCGGCGGCAGCGGCTGCGCCCAACAGGCCTGCCGCCAGACGGCGCTGCTGCCGCCCCAGTGCTTTCCCATTGGTGGTGCCCGCGAGCGGCGCCGCACCCGACGGGGAGGCCGGGCTCTGCGCTGCCGCCGACACAGCGCTAGAGGGGGACCGGCCCTGACTGGCGGCAATCGCCTGCATCCGCTGCCACAGCTGTGTGCGGTCCGTCGGCAGCGGCCCGGGTTCAAAGCTGGCCGCCGTGTTGCTGCTAGTCAACAGCGCTCCAAGGCTAAGAGGCGCTGCGGATGGCGACAGTGGCCACGACGGCTGCGGATAGCCCTGACTGCCCCGAACGCTGACCTCCGAAGCACGTGGTGTGAGCGAGAGCCGCGGCGGCAGCGCGAGGCCCGGCATGGGACCACTGCTGCCCGCCCCCTTGCCCCTGTTGGGCAGCGATGCCCTGACCAGCAGCTGAGGCAGCTGGTCGACGCTGGCGGAGGACAGGGAAGGCGAGTCCAGCAGTGCGGCTGCGAACGGCGCTTCCTCTGCCCCGCCACCGAAAGGGCCAAGAGCGCACAGGTCCTCTTGCAGGGCGACGTGGTCAAAGGGAGTGCGCTCCAGCCACGGCGCACATGCACCTTCGGCCTGGGGACTCTGCAGCTGTTGCTGCTGGTGGTGCTGCAGCGGCGACAGCAGCTCTGCGGCGCCATCACTGCCACCGCCGCCCGTTGTGCCCCAAAGCTCAGCTGGGAGCAGCCTCTGCGCCGCGACCAGTTCTGCGGAAGAGTACCCAGTGCCAGCAGCCCACGCAGCGCTGCCAGCCGCTGCCATTCCTCCGCCCATAGCCGCAAAGCCGTCGCTGGCCCTGAACGCCCTGCGTATCGTCCGAGGCGTGATTGTGGAATGCAGCTGCTGCGGCTGCCGGCCGGCCGCAGGAGGCCCTGCCGCCCCTGGTGCCGCTCTGCCGCCGGCAACAACCCCACCGAACTTCATGTCCTGGACGTTCAAACCCATGCCTGCGCGCGACGGCCTTGACGCATTGCGCGGCGAGGGGCTCAGCGGCTGCGGCGGCAGAGCCAAGCTCATCAGGCCGTTGGTGCTCACCGCACAACGCCCGCCGCCGCCGCTACCGAAGACAACGCCTGCGAAAGCTCCACCTGCCATGGCGTGGCCCACAACTCCCTGCGCCGCGCCGCCGTCGCCACTGGGGCGCGACGGAACCGGCAGCGTGCCAGACAGCGTGCTACGCGTGGGAAGCCCGCCGCCAATGTTGCTGCTGCCGCCGGTGGCGGCGGGACCCGGCGAGATGCTGCGTGGCGTGCCGCCGGGCGGTGCTGCACAGCCGGCGCCCACCACGCCCCGACCAACCAGCCCGTTGAAAGCGGCGCCTAGCAACCGCACCGGCTGGTTCCGGGACGGAAAAGAATCCAACGCAGCAACGCAGACGAATTGGTTTGACTTGGATGGCGGCGGCATGGGAGCGACCCAACTGCCACCCGCCGGCGGGAGCATGACTGAGCTTTCTGCCGCATATGGCCCGTTGCCGCTGATGCTGCGACCGAGGGCGCGCAACTGTGGGGGCCGCGCAGTGCTGCTGCAAGACTCCGGTGGCGCAGCCATACCGAAGGGGCTCAGGACCATGCCGTCCGCTGTGGCCACTGGCGCGGATGCGCACGACAGCGTTGAGCCTCTGCTAACGCCACTGGGCTCCGATGACCTGTCCACCGCCTTCTCCTGTCCCTGGTGCTGCAAACCGTCCATGTCAAGAGCGCCCTCCGGCAGAATGAGCAGCATAGCGTGTTTAGCAGCGTCCGCGACGTCCGCCTCCTCGCACGGCTTCGCCAATGGGGCCGTTGCCGTTGCCGTTGCCGTTGCCGTTCCCGTTCCCGTTCCCGTCACCGCGACGTCTTGCTGATCCGGTTTTGAGGCCGGTCTAGGCTTAGCCGGGCCCGATTCCATGCAAGCAGCTGGCCCGCTGTCGCGGCTGGAGCAAGTGTGTGGCCCGTTGCTGATTGGCATGTTGACACCGAAGTCCGCCAGGGGCGCCTCCGGCGTCGCCACTGCTGCTGCGGCCGCGGCTGTCTCTGGGGTGCCCGCCAGATCCAAAGGTTTCTGCTGCTCGCTGCTGCTGCCCAACGCGCCCGCACGCCCCGAGCCTTCCACACTTTCCGCCGACCTCTGCTCAGCGGGCTCCTCACCATCAGACTCCGCTGACGTGCTGCCGTCCTGCAATCCCCGTCGGCTACTTGCCGTTGTGCGAGGTCCGCCGCGGCTGCGGCGACCGGACACATGCGCGCGGCCAGCAGCAGCCGCAGCTGTTGACGCGCCCCCATGCTGTGGGCTGGTGTCCGAGTCCTGCGCATGCAGAAGGGTGAGATAACGGAGGTTTGGTGACAACGTGCAAGCAAGATGCAGCAAACATGCCCCTCTGCTGGCGAGCCCCAAGGCCACCGCACGCCACACCCGTCGCCCACCTTGTCCACCATCATCAGGTGTTTGCTGGAGTCGTGCCCGTGCCGACGAAGGCGCGACGCATCCGCATGCTGGTGCTCTGGCGGCGGCGCTTGTTCGTACGGCCCGTCATAAAGAGGCTCGTACAGCTGCGACCGGGCACCGCCATGCGAGGGCAGCCACAGCCCGCCGTGGCCGCCGCCTTCCGCGTCGCCGTCAGAGCCAGAGGATACCCTGCGGCTGCGAGCCTGCTGTGGTGGGAACGCGCGGTCAGCCTCGTCGCCCGCGGCTGTGGAGCAGCGGCTGGCGGCTTCAACCCTGTGGGCGGCGCTAGTGGAGCCGGCGGCGGCTAGGAGCCGGCTGCGCGCGCGTGGCGCGGGTGCGCCGACGTGGCTATGGCTCCGGCTGCCGCCTGCCGCGTTCGCCGCTCCCATTGCAGGGCTGTGGGACCTGCAGCAAAAGGCATTGGCACGGACACGGACACGATGATATGAGCTGCCGTCGGAGCCTTATACCCCCACCAGTACGTGTGAGACGTGCAGTCAGGCTATCATGCACACGTCACGTCTGGCGTCAGTAGATGCAACCGGTCCTCGCACCTGCTGTGGCCCCGCTCAGCGCGCATCTGCCTCCTCCACGGGACATGCTCATCAGCCGACAGCGCCGCAACTGCCTCATCCGAACAGGCGCCTGAATCACTGCAGCCCCCCGGGTCCGCTTGTCCCAATGACAGCGCCTCAGTAATGCCAGCAAGGTCCGACGCGGACCAGGGCCGCCGTGGCTGCGGGTCCAGCTGGCTCTCGCCGTGCTCCTCCAGCGCTTCCGCCTCCTCCTCTTCTTCTTGATCTTCCGCTTCCTCTGTCTCCTCCTCTTCCGTCTCCTCCCCAGCATCGTCCGCCACGGTCTGCAGATGCACCCAAGCGCCGCCGGACACAGCTCAGTTCAGCTCAAGCGCAGTCCGAGCCGCCGCCGACTCAAGTGATTTACGAACTTCTGCCCCTCCGACCCCAAGTCACACAATATGGGCGCACAACGTACAGCCAAGTACACACGGGATAGCCACATGAACACGCAGGCACGCGGGCGCCCACCTGCTGTCCGGCCTCCCAACGAGTGACGCCCTTCGATGCAAACTTGACGCGAGCGTGGATCACATGCATGGGAGTAAGGCTCTGCAATGAAAGGGATGGTGATGCGATCTTGCTTTTGTTTCGTCGATGCTCAATTAGGGCACAACCCGTATGAAGGTACCTGTATGCGACGTTGCCCAATCGGCGCACAACAACACGGCGCATGACACGCATTGCTCCGGTTGGCGTCGCTCCCGCCTACCTGCTTGTGCTTGGTAGCGGCGTCCGCCAGACGCCTGTCCAGATCCACGGAAGAGTCCTGCTCCGCAGGTAGGTGGCATATGCGGGAGCTTTTGGCAGCCCAGCTCAGCTCAGCCGGCCTTGCACCTTGCTTCCCTCAAGCCCGCCCTGAACTCTATCCCCCACCTCACTGCACAGCTGCACTCATGACACAGGCAGCCCACCCAAGGCCACCAAACGCACAGCATTAATGCCGCCGCATCTTGAGGCCGCGGCGCCCTCCAGCTCCAGCCCCCGCGCCGCCCCTACCCCAGATCCACCTCCAGCGTCCAGCCTTCCAGCTCCCCGCCTCAGCCCCCCTTCCATCCCCCCCCACGGGACCTATTCTGCTTGGGCTTGGGCATATTACCCCCCCCCTCCCCGCCCACATCACACATCACGCCTTGTGCTGTCCTGGCACGCACGCACCTGCATCACCAGGTCCACGTGCGGGTCTATGCCACTGTGCTCCAGCGCCGAGCCCACCACTGCGCCCCGCCGCGCCGTCACCTCCCGCAGCTTCTGGAAGTGCGGCCGCTGAGTGGACATCTTGAAGCCGTGCGCCTCCGCCATCTTGCGAGCCCGGCTCTTCCACTTGGCCAGAGCGACGACCTGGCGGAGTGCGGCGTGCATGCAAGGGGGGGCACGAGGGGGCGGCGTGCCGTAATGGGCAATGTTCGAAACCCCTAGGGGCGGCGGCCTGTGGCTGACGGGTTAAGTTCGTCCATTGGACAAGCCATGCTTTTGGAGGAATGCTCATGCGGAGCTGGTGCAGCTGGTTGCTGCCTCCCTCGGCGCTCGCACCTTGCCCAAGACCAGATCGCCAAGCTTGGTTCGTGCTGGCAGCTCCGCCGCAGCCTTCTCCAGCGCTTCCTGTGACGTGGGCGAAGTGCGCCGCCGGGGCGGGCAGGAATGGGTAGATGCGCACGTTATTTAAAGATGCAAGAACCAAGATCTGGCAAAGGGTGCCTGCCTTGGACGCTCAGCACACTCCCAGCGGCGCAACCGGTAAGGTCTGCCCGTGTTGCCCCGCGTGAGCTACCGATATGCGTGTGGCACACGCGATCGGGTCGTGGGACCAGTTGAGACGGAAAAGGCTTGGGGAGTGGGCCGGAGTGGGCGAGGGGCCGGAACACACGAGGGGCAATACACGAAAGCGGGCTTGTTACTGGCCCGCTCACTAGTGCTAGGCCTGTACAAACTGGTACCCATGAGAAACCCGCACCCGCAGGACGAACGGGCGCCACTTTTCAGTCGACGGGCCCTGGTTCTCGCGAGTGTGCTTCGCCATGCGCTGCGAGAACCGGGCCAGCCAGGCGTCAGTCGCGCTTGACCCCCAAGCAGCGGAGTGCGGATGCGCCGTGGACGTTGCGGCTGGGGGTCCCGCTGCCAGTTCGCCACTCATAGCTGAAGCCTCCACCGCTTCTTCATGTCGGGAGTCGCTGGACTCCATTTGGGCTGGAGTGCGCCGCGGGCGCCGTGTGGGAGATTTGTCAGAGCAAAGTCGAGAGTCGTGGCCGCACTAGTAGAAGCCGGTGACATATATGAATAGAATATGCATAGCTGCAACTATGCGCGTTGGCCGGCAGGCCCAAGCTCGAGTAGCCTCTTTATCACCGCGGTTTCGTGGAGTTACGCGTTTCGAGAGGTCATAAAATAAAGCAGACACCGGTGGCGAGTTTATGGTGAAGTATTAAGACTATTCCAAGAGGTGTTCTTCTCAGTAGTGCAATGGGTCAGAGAATTTTGTTCCTAAGAGCAGTTGCTCGAGTGTCGCAACGTGGGCAAAGCTTACGAGCTCAATCGCATGACCAGCACATTAAGCCTCATTGAAACCGCCCCAGTTGTCTGGCACTGTGCTGGGGATATCCGCGTCAAAGGTGATCGTGCCATTGCAGCATGTCGCCTGAGCGTGCCGGCCGAGTGGCCCCTAGACATCACAGAGCTCTAGCTAGGAGCCTGGGCAGCCTAAGTGTCACATTATAGCTCAGTGTGTCACCTTTCCCCTAATCGAAACACCTAGCACTGCGCGGCCAACTCGGCAAGGCAGCCCAGATGGCAGCCTGCCCCTTCCTGCCGTGGATTGAACGGGCGCTGTCTTCCTCCACCGTCAATAGCCAATCTGTCAATGTTGAAAGCCTCAAAGTTTATTCGTGCTGTGGGGTGCCCAAGAGGCTTAGGACTGTTGGTGCGAGGGGCCGCAGGCTGTAGTGCGGTGCTGTGGAAACGATGGTCTGTCATCTGCTAGCTAGTCCTTTTACTGTCAGGATAACGCAGCACAACAAGTGGTATCGAGACCAGCTGTCCTCAAGTCACGGGTTTGATCCGCGCCACCTGCTGGGCACTGAGGCAGGCTCTGCTTCCGGGGATATGACTGAACTGAGGAGTATGGCGGCTCTGCTCCCGTATCTGCGAGTTGAATTCGTCGGGACGCCTCATCTGGAGGGGGGATAGTTGTAGTGCGGTGCTGTGGAAACGATGGTCTGTCATCTGCTAGCTAGTCCTTTTACTGTCAGGATAACGCAGCACAACACAGGCTAGATTGCTGGTTCGCCCTTGCTGGTTCACCCGTGGGTTCACCTGGTTGGCGCCCTCCAACACCGCGCGTAGGTAACCCTGTCAGAGTCAACAATCTCCACGTCAAAGTCGCTCTCCTCCTTCACGACGGAGGGTGGGAAAGTTGCCGAGCGCAGGCATCTGGCGGGGTGGGTCTGGTCTGGCAGCTAAGTTCCAGAGGCAACCTGACCCCCGCGCACGCGCATCTGAGGGTGCTGGGGTAGCCCTGCGCAGGCATCTTGGGGTGCCATGTCCACGCATCTCGACTGGCCGGGATGGTCTGCCCAGGCATCTTAGCTGCCGTGCGCAGGCATCTGGGATGGCGGAGGCGGTCCGCCCAGGCATCTTAGCTGCCGCGCCCCCTCAGCTTGACTGGCGTGGTTTCCCAACCCGGAAACGTAGCGTGCCGAGTTTGGATTGCGGGAATGTAAGTAAGCACGGTACGCCGGTACACGTGGGTGCTGGTGCCAGTGTGCCACGGTGCCCATGGCAAGCACGCAGCTCAATCCGGCCTGCTTCCTAAAGAATACTCTACACGCAGAGATGCCAATCGCAATTTATTCAGTGTGACAACTAGGTGGAGACGGTGTATTCCCTAGGAAGGCTGGCTGCGGCGCCGAGTTGGCTGTCACGCCCCGCGAACCAGTGGTTCGCAGAGAGCCTTTTGTTTCCCTGCTTGCCCAGTAGTTTTTAAACTTGCTACTGCTTTACATGTAGCCTTCTTGTGGCACCACAAGCCCCAAAAGAAGGAAGCCTTGACCATGAATGTCGCAACTTCAGCAGAGTTCTGCAGCTCGAAGTATCTATAAAGGTGTTGTGGTTACTTTAATATCAGCACGCACTCAGTATAGGCCAGCATGGTCCAAGCCCTTGACTTCTCGGCTGAGCAGTGTGGCGTGCCCTCACTTCTCGGCTGAGCAGTGTAGCGTGCCCTCACTCTGCCCGTTACCCATCAGACCCTCTTGCGGCATTTTACCAAGCAACTAGGTGGCTACAATAGGCAGCTCGGATGTGCTAGCAGGGGCGCCGCGGCATCTGCAATGCCTCGCGCAGGCATCCGTGCTGATGGCGCGGGGTCGCGCAGGCATCTGCCATCCCTCTGCGCAGGCATCTGGACTGCCGCGGCGACCCGCCCCAGGCAGCTTCATACCCCCGCGCACGCAGCCAAATTTGGCTCGGCAGGGTACCCGGCTCACCCTTACAACCAGAGGCCACCGGCAACTTTTCGGATTTCCTACCCTCCTTTCACGACCACCACCTCCTCCATCGACGCAGCACACCAGGGACGCGTGTCCCCCGAAGAGGTCTTTTAAAACAGCACCACAAGTCATGGGATTAATATTCCTTCGCGCACGGTATAACAGGATGCAATCGAGGATCTTGGCCCCGGGGCAGGGGCCTGAGGGAGGGGCAAAGCCTGGCGTGGCGAATCCGCATGCGTGCACAATTTTCTTACGATCTGTGCTATCCTATGGAGTAGAAGTTTGGGGGCCTGACGCCCTTTTCTCTCTGTTTGAGGGCACTAGCTACGGAGGCTACGGGCGTAATGAGGAGAGAGCACTGAGAGCCAAGTGGCGCAAAGCCCGTGTTCTGTTTGACAAAGCCCTCACTGACCCCATGGTTGCGGTGCAAACCAGCTTCTTATGCCGCACGGTCGGGGCGAATCGGCCCACACACAGGTTGCTCTACGCGGAGTTCGCAGCAATGCCGCTGCATTTGCACTGGGCGCGTTTGGTATTTGGTTTCTGGAACCGCATCATTCGCCAAAGTAGCTCACTCGCACGCACGTTTCTGGAGGATGCCCTTGAGGATGCAAGGGCAGCGGGCTTCATGCGGGATTGCTGGGTAAGCAAAATCTATAGTGTGTGTAAAGCGCTAGGCTACGACTGGCTCGTGAAGTGCCCTGAAGGTGTGCAGGGCTTACATGCCTGGGTGATGCGCACCGAGCTACCGATTGGTGAGCTACTGGAGGAGTTTACGAAGCGCATGATGCAAGAATGGTCAATCAGCGGCCTGGACGTAGACCCACGCTCCTTCCCGGAAGCGGAAGGGCGAGGCCGCACAGGTGCACCGGGTGTCAAGATGTGCCGTTACTTGCAGTGGATGGGGCTGCCGCAAGCGGATGCGTTGATTGAACACGGCAAGCTAGCTCATATGCGTGATTTCGTTCCCTACAAGCACGTAACTGCGCTGATAAGGTTCAGACTAGGGTGCTGGGACACTGAAGCTAACCGTCCTGTCCGCAATGGTGTTAGACGAGCGAGGTCGCTGAGATGGTGCCGGGTGTGTGGAGAAGAGCGTGTGGAGGACGAAAAGCATGTTCTGCTGGAATGCCCCGCCTATAATCAGCTTAGAATAGCATATGGTTTTACAGGTCTCTGTATGAAAGAGGTTATGATTGCTAGCGACGTGCGGAAGTTAGCTGCTTTCCTTTACTCGGCTCAAACAACTCGCAACAGCCAGTTGCGAACTCTGTCATAGGATTAGCTGTTTGGCTATCAGGCGCCTCCGGACTCAGAAGAGTTAGTGGGGCCGCATGGACTCCGACGCCATGTAAATGCTCATGCTCACAATTTTCTTCCAAGCGTACAGACGCCATACTCGTTCATAGCACTTCGGTGACATTGCATTGCAAAGATGAAGCCCCCACGGCAGAAAACCAAAGTGCTGGTGCGCAAGCTGCCTCCTGCAATGTCAGAGGACACGTTCAAGAGCGTCCTTGACAGCGTGGCAGCAGGACGCTATAATTGGCTGTCATATTATGCTGGTAAAGTCAGGTGAGCAGCAGCACGGAGTTCAATGCAAACATCGCTCGGAAGCGGGAACGCCGCGCTCTGCGAGGCGTTTTGAATGCGTCAGTTTTTATCCTGCTGAATATACATTGCTTTGACAAATGACATGCAGTCTGAAGCGCGTGGCGTCCTCTCGCGCCTACATCAATTTCGTTTCCGAGGAGGACGTCTACAACTTTAAGCAGCGCTTTGATGGACACGTTTTTATCAGCCGGTAAGAGAGGTTTTGATGCATCAGGGCTCGGGGTTAGCGCCTATGGACTTGCCCCAAGCCCGCAGCGCTGCAGACGCTCCCGTCCACCGTCATACGCTACGCCAACGCAGGCAGGGCAACCAGTACCGGTGCGCTGTGGAGTACGCGCCGCTGCAGAAGATGCCCACGCTGGAGGCCAAGCCGCACCCGCTGGAGGGCACCATAGACCAGGGTACGTACGTGGCATACACCGCCTGCACACCGGCCACCCTCTAGACGCTGTACTCACGCACACCTTCACTACCGGCATACGCGCAGATCCCGACTTCCTCGCATTTGCGGAGGCCCTGGAGTCCGGCGCGCCCATGCCCGGCGGCATCACGCCCGCGGCCGCCGTCGCGGCGCGCGCAACCGACCTGCCCACCGCCGCGGCCGCAGCCGCGGCCGCGGCCGCGAACGGCGAGTCGGGCGGCCGCGTATCCCGCCTGATGGCCTACCTGGCCTCAAAGTATGCGGAGGGCGGCAGCCGGCTGGGCGCCACGCGCGGCAGCAAGGCCAAGCAGGGCCGGCAAGACAAGTCGGAGCTGTACCAGTCGGCACAGCAGGAGAGCGGGGCCGAGGGCAGGGGCGGGCGGGCGGGGCGCGGCTCCAAGGCAAGCGCGCAGGCCGCGGCGGCGGCAGCCAGCGCCGCCATTTCGGCAGTGGCGGGCATCCTGGGTGGGGAGGCAGGCGGCGGTGGGAAGGGCCGCCGCGAGCAGAGCGGGCGACAGGGCAAGGGGCAGCAGGCGCCCGCCGGCGCGGAGGCGGAGGCGGCGACCGCCGGGAGGGGCAAAGCGTCCGGGAAGAATGGCAAGGCTGCGGCAGCTGCAGCAGCTGCAGCGGCGGCCGTTTCGCTCGAGGAGGCGGGGCACGAGGCGCACGAGCCGCGGGAGCGGGGTGCGGGGAGGCACGGCAAGGGGCGCGAGCGGGAGCCGCGGGGTGCGCCGGCTGCAGCAGCAGCTGACGCCGACGCAACAGCTGCCGGGCCATCTTCGTCGTCCCGGGGGGAGCGTGGTGCTAAGGGGGAGCGCAGCGGGAAGGGCGCCCGCAACGCCAAGGCGGCGGCGGTGGCTAGCCTGCTTGGTGACGACGAGGGGCCCGCGCCGTCACAGCAGCAGCCGCTGGTGGTGCGGCCGCAGCCAACGGCGGCACCAAAACTGCTCCTGATGAAGGGCGGCGCGCGTACGACACAGGTGCGGGGAAGGGGGCGGGCTAGAAGCTAAGGAACCGTGTGCATGACACATGTGCTGAATCTTCTTGTAGGGAGAGGTATCGTCCCCACACTTGCCTGGGGCTCTTTCTCATGCCCGCAATGCAGGTGGCCGCACAGCCGGCCGACGCAGAGGCCGGACCCGCCGTGACAGCCGCGGAGAAGCCTGGGCGGAAGGAGCCGCGTGGTCACAGGCAGGACTCGGGCGCAGCACAGGAGCCGGTGGCGTCGGCGGCGTACCCGCAGCCGGAGAAAAAGCAGGTGAAGCAGCAGCGGCCGCCAAAACAGGCGGCAGGAGGGGCGGCAGGAGGGGCAGCAGCAGGGGTACCGGCGGGGCTGGCGGTGGCCGGGCCTGCCGACACTGCGGCCGCGAGGCCGGCAGCACCTGAGCCGGCGAAGGGGAGGCCGGCGCGTGGCGCCTCCGCAAAGGCGGCGGCCGCGCCTGCGTCTGCTGCGACTGCAGACCAAGCGGCACCGACGGCGTCAGGGAGGGGCGCGGGTAGCAGTGCAGCGGTGGCGGGCGGCGGCGGCGGCGGCGGCACGGATGGCGACCTGGCGGCGGCGGCCGCTGCTGCCGCGGCGGCGGCGATCGCCGCGTCGAGCGGCAAGAAGGTGCGGGCCGGCTTTCAGATGTATGTGCCCGGCTCGCTGCGGAGGGGCGGAGGAGGTGGTGGCAGCGCGAACGGATGAAGGGCGTCGGGAGCAAGTGGCTCTATGGAATACACACAGGCAGCACCACGGCACATCAGTGTGTCAGGGAACCCGTACAAAGACGGGTCGTACTGCCGGCCGTGGGCCTCAGCGTACCGCACGCCGTGATCGCGCCAGCCTTGCGTGGAGGCATCGTAGCGGTTGGCGCCAATGCACAGTGGGGCAGATGGCCGCTCGCCCTGATGCAAGACAGACGGGGCCATGCAGCAGGCCAGTGCACGCACGCCGGGCTGCAACACAGCGATGCAGGCAATTATGTAAGGCTGCAACGGGCAGTGCGGTATTGTACGGTCGTGATTGCGGAGCATTAGCTTAGGGCAGGCCTGGCAGCGCTTGCTGGGGGACTAGCGTGGTCCAACCGGGGATGCCTGGGTCGTTTGCTGGCAAGGAGCAGTGACATCCGAACCGGCTTCAGGAGCGTCTACTTGGGAGCGATGAGCAGTTGTGCTGAGTGTTTGTGGTGATGTGCGGAATGACACCAGATGGATGCACCGCACAGAGTTGTGGACACTGCGTTGGCGTCTGCTTGCGCGGCTGTAAGAAGACAGCCGAGCGACCCCCTCTGTCTTGCCCACATCCTACCTTGGGCCTAAGGCCAACAGCTAATAATCTCGACTGTCCGGCGCTGACAGCCTGTGAGCCTGACAGCCATCGACAGCATGTTGTTTCAACGTGATCAATGGTCTAGCCATCAGCACGGACGCGGCAGCCGGACGCGAAGAGCATCGAACAAGCCCCGAACCCGAATCAGACGCCACATACCGTGCTGCACACGTTCGGGTCAGACATCGTGGTGTCAGACAGATTCATGGTTATCACGGGTCATTTAACTCCCAATAATGCACCAACCGCCCTTCCTCCTGCTCAGATGTATGGCACGCACAAGACCGTGCCCGCGTGCCGCCTCACTCGCCTGCACCTGTACCGCGCCCTCTCCAGCCCATACTTGTTTGCCTTCGCGCGAGGATCCTGCAGCACGGCCTACAAAACATCCTGCAGACGCTTCTCCGCCCATAAACCATAGTTACTACTACTATAAAATACACATCCTGCATGCCTTAAAAGAACATCCTGTGCACACCCCGCGACGACGCCCAACCTGGGTTTAAAACACACGGCTATGTTACAAAAGCGTCTCACACTGCTCATGCACAGTCCACCCAAATCTCGCCCACCTCGTACGCCGCCACGCTCTCGAACTCCGTGGCGCACCCGAACGACACCAGCTCCACCCCAGCTGCCGCCGCGCCGCCCGACGCGTAGGCGTCATGTGCCAGCAGGTGGTGGTGCGGGCCGTGGTGGCCCTGCTCGTGGTTGAACGGGTCCGGCAGCATCCCCGCCGCAGCCGAGGGCGAAGCCGGCAGCGCCAGCCCCTTCAGCTGCAGCGCCTGCAGCACCGCTGCCTGCTGTTGCTGCCGCCGCGGCGTGCCCAGCGGCGACACGCGGCGCGTCGTGGCGGCGGAGCCGCCGCCGCTTGAGCTGCCGCGACCGCTGCTACCGCGCGGCGCAGGCGGCGGCGCCGGCGGCACGCCTCGGTAGACTCGCGCTGTGAGCACCTCGCCGTCTCCGGTGAAGACCTCCAGGCAGGAGTAGTCCAGAAACACGCGCAGGCTGAGCGGCTGGCCGGGCGCGGGCGGGCGCAGCAGCGGGCCGCCCACACGCCGCGCGCCGGGGGCCGCCAGGCTGAAGGTGAGCGTGTGCGGGTCCAGCGCCTCAAACACCACCTCCAGCACGCCGCTGTCCCAGTGGTACAGCAGCGCAGCGCCGCCCTCCACGCCGCCGCGCCAGCTGTGCAATAGCACGCCGCTGCAGCGGCTGCCACCGCCGCCGCAGGTGCCCTGCGGGCACGGCACCACGCCCGCAGCGGCAGCGGGCGCGCTCGGCCCGCCGTGCTGCCGGCTGTGCCCGAACATAGCTGCAGCCGCCGCCGCCGCCCCGCCCGCCGCGCCTGAAGGAGTGGCGGGTGTGGTTGGCTGCGGCATGAGGGGCTGCGGCAGCGGCGCCATGCAAAGCTCCAGCTCCAGATGGCTGGCGGCTGAGGCGGGCAGGCACACGGGCGTGGTGGCGCCGGCCTCCAGCAGCAGCCCATCGGAGCACCATTGCCGGCCCGGAACCTGCCCAGGGAACACAGAAGCGATGAGGCGGTTAAAGTTCAGCAATGGACAACTGCAACGGTCGATGAAAGCGTAATCAAGCATAGCGTCAATCTGAGGCAGTATTTGGCCTGGCCACTGCGCCGGGGGCAACCCTACGTGGCACCGCCAAATCCCGGTGACGCACCCGCAGCTTGGCCAGCTCCGGCGGCGGCCGCTGTACCAGGTGCACTGCGGGCCCGCGGCGGCGGCCCGACTGCTGCTGGCCGGCACCGCCTACACCGGGCGTGAGCGGAAGGCCGTCCATGGTGGCGCCCGTGGCGACTGAGGCCGCCTCCTCCTCCTCCTGGTCCAGAGCTTCCTCGTTCACCTGCGTACACGCATGGCGGCGTTGATTTGGTCAGCACCATCACCTGGATGTCTGCCCTGAGTACTCGTGACCTTCATGCGGCCCAGGCGTGTTCATTATCAGCCCAAATTTCCAGCACAGCAAAGCACGAGACACGCATACACATCACTCGTTCCATGGCGCACATCAACCGCCCCTCCACGAGGCCCGCACCCACCTCCAGGTACAGCAGCCGCGGCAGCGACAGGCAGCCAGCGTAGTCGTACTCGCCCACCTTGCGTGGCTTTTCCTGCAGCCAGCCCCACAGCAGTGACCGGCCCTGCGCGTGCGCACACACAGGCGCGGGCCGGGAGCGCCAGTGGCTTCAAACACCTTGCCTCATCGTTGCTCCAGCCCCGTGCAATGCTTACCACCAGCCTGACCACCGCCAGTCGACGTCCCGCGGTGCCCATACACCTCTAATCTCCTCACAAGCTGTTGTGTGTGGGTCCTCACAAGCAAACCGGCCTCACCTGGGGGTCCGCCAGCGTGTTGGGGGCGTAAAAGATGTCGCCCAGGTCCAGGCGAAACGGCCCCAGCGCGCTGCCCAGGTCGAAGGCGCCCGCCGCCGGCCGGAAGGCGCCCAGGTAGTACACCGACATGCTGTTGCAGTCGTCTGGACACACGCAGAAGAAGGAGCCGTGCGCCTGCAAAAGCTGCTGCCGGCGCAGCTGCCGCGCCGCCAGCCTTCCAGGCGGCGGCGCGGCGTCCAGGTGCTGCTGCTGGTGCTGCTGGGCTTCCTGCGCCGTGACAGTCTGCTGTTTGGGAAGTTGGAGCTTTGCCGTGATGAGAGGCGGGCCCGGGTCCGGGATGACGGTGGCGGGCGATGCCGGCGCGGGTGTTGCGGGCTTGGCGGGAGAGGTGGCTGCTGCGGGCGCACCCAGCAGGGCCATGACCATGCCAGAGGCGCTGCGCTTGCCCTCGCTCATGGATGCAGCGGCGCCGTCAGTGCACGGCGCCGCTGCCGCCGCCGCTGCCGGGCCAGCTGCCGGCCGCGGCGAGGGCGCCGTGGGCAGCAGCGGTAGGCGCGCGATGCGGGGCGAGGCCGGCGGCGTGGTGGCACGCAGGCGAGCGCCGTTGATGGTGGCGGCGGCGCTCGAGCCAAGAGCGCCGAAGGCGGCGGACGGGGAGACGGCGGAGGGGTAGCCGCCAGCGTACCGGCCGCCGGGACTGGTCATGTGCCGCAGAACGCTTCCGGGCGACTGGGGCACCTGCATGGACCATATCATCCGCATGGCACCAGCACCATATCATTCGCATGGCTGGGTAGGGCATGGCGTAGTTAGGCAGTGACATGCGCACTCCCGCCCTGCTTCTCCACGACGCCTCGGCCCCCTCCCATAAGTATTACGCTTGCAACTGTCGACTCTGCCTGTGCTCCGCTAACTTGGCTTGGCTTGGTTTATTTTGGGCTGGTATTTACAGCCCCCCTGCACTCCCACTCAGCCTCAGGTAACGCGGTCCACTACATTAAACCCACCAGGGGCGGTGGTGGCGACGGCGGCAGCGGCAGGGGCGTCAGCGTGGAGGGTAGCTTCCACCGCGCGGGCGAGCGCAGCGGGCTGCTGGCCGGCCCAGTCGCCGCCGGCACTGACACCATGGGGTACGGCCGGCGCGGCGACATCACCGCCGCCACCAGCCCCAGGCTTGCGGATGTGGTCCCACCGCCGTAGGGGCCCACAGCAGAGGCAGCGGCGGCTGCCGTTGCCGCCGCTGCCGCCACAGCGTTGGTCGCGCCGGCGGCGCCCGCGGCGTCTGCCAGATGGCGCACCATAGGCGGCCGCGGTGAGGACGGCAGCACCACCGGCAACTGGATGTGGGCGTGAGGTGCCGCCGGCGAGCCGGCG
This sequence comes from Chlamydomonas reinhardtii, assembly GCF_000002595.2. Taxonomy (NCBI): domain Eukaryota; kingdom Viridiplantae; phylum Chlorophyta; class Chlorophyceae; order Chlamydomonadales; family Chlamydomonadaceae; genus Chlamydomonas; species Chlamydomonas reinhardtii. Next base: position 1,411,749 of record NC_057015.1, read on the forward strand.
ACCTTGCCCTGCTGCAGCTCGTGCGGCGGTGGCCGGGGCGGCGAGATGACAGCGGCGGTGGGTGACAGCACGATGGCGGGCTGCTCCGTGCCGCGGTCCTCAGCTGCCTCCAGCCCCTCTTGCTTTGGCGCGGAGCCCATGTTGCCACCGCCGCCGCCGCCAATGGCGCAGATAAAGGGCGGCGATGACATGGGCTTGGGCATGGGCGGCGCTGCCGGCGACGCGAGTAGCCGCGTCACGGCGGGCAGGGGCGGCGGGTGCATCATGACAGGACATTCCCAGATGACACCCGTGTCGCCGGCCCCGCGGCACAGCTCGCCCGCGTAGGTCCAGGAGCCTGCATAGTCGACGCGTGTGCGGTGTGGTTGTTCCAGTCTGCATTATCACGGTCATCATAACGTGTGAGGCAAAAATAGATAGCGGCACTCGATTGCACGAAGAATGCACCACAAAGAATGTAGCATGGAGGCGTGTGCAGGGCCAGCATCGCGCGCGCCCACCTCCACGCAGCGTGGGAGAGCGATACACCAGCGCTGTGCCGCCGCGGTCCCGCACGCCCGCGCCAATCATGATAGTCCTGGGGGACGAAGTGAAGGCCCACCGTTGACGGGCAACGTTGTGCAACAGTTGACCAACAGCAGCCAGCCCAATCCCTCGTCCAGGACAAACCAGCACGGGGTGTCGGGGGCGCAAGTGATCCACCCACCAGCAGTCCTGGCCGTCCTGTCCGGGCTGGCCAATGACGAAGGGGTCGCGCCAGGCGGTGAGCTGCATGTTGGGCGGCGGCAGCGCAAGGAAGGGGACCTCCTCCTTGGTCCAGTATGTCAGCTTGGGATCGGCTGCGTCGCGGGAGTGGTGGTGAGAGGGCGGACGGTCAGGGAAGACGCGGGCGGTAGGGCTCCGGGTCTAGAAAGGTCAGCAAAGGTATACCCCAGCACGCCATGCCGCCGTCAAAAACCTGCTGCGAAGCACGTGCGCTTCTCACGGACCTGGGTCGGCGTACGCAATGCACTGCGTCTCAATGCAGGCTGTGCCCAAGTCGCACTCAGGCGGTGGCAGTGGGCCGCACACCTCGCTGGAGCGCAGCCGGACGCCTGGGGGCAGCAGGAAGCACCAGACAACAACAGCGCCCGTCAAGCGACTGTTGGGAAAGCTGCGTGCGCATGCGTGTGTGCGTGTGCGCGTGGGGACATGCCGTAGCAAGATTGAGCCGGACGCAACGGGCAAGCAGGAGTGCCCTCCCCTCCCACCTCCATCCACACACACCTGTGTACAGGATGGTGGGCACGCCATTCTCGTCGAGCGTAGCGCAGCCGCTGAAGCAGCCGTCGCCGTCAAAGCCGCCGAAGCTGGGCACGATGGCGGGCGGCAGGTGCTCCCACGTCACTAGGTCCCGCGACACGGCGTGGCCCCACATCAGGCCCCACGACCATTGGCAGCCCGTCTCCACGTACTGGTAGAACCTGTGCAGGGGTTGGATCGCAGGCACGGTAACGCGGGAGCAGGCAGCCGAGCTAACCCCCGGTCTGCAGGTGCAGATGGCAACCGCACTCTTCCCGCCCATGCTCTATGCACTGGCAAACGTCAACCCACATGTCGCAAGACCTGCATGCCACCTAGCATATTTAATACGTACATGTGGTAATAGCCTTTGTAGAAGAGCGGCCCGTTGGGGTCTGCAAGCAGCACACACGGTTGCGACCACGGGTGGCAACGCAACCTCGTCAAGCTGATGTGGAGTGGAGTCATCGTAGAAAGATAGAAGCCACCACTCACCATTTATCCAGCCCTGAGGCGGCATAACGTGGAAACGTGGCCGAGGCTCTGCGGCCATTTTGTTCCCGCGCAAGAATGCGGCCTCCACAAGTTCAGGACCTCAGGCCGCCGAAAGCTGGCAAGGCTACCAGGTGATGCTTTTTGTTTAAAAGTACGCGACCAGCGTGGCTGTTCCGTTGGCAGCGGGCACAGGGAGGTGGAAAAGGCGCCGCGATGCTGCTTTTTGGTGCCCCGGGGCGGCGACTCGCCTCGCGCAGATCCTTTGACACGAGTTAATAGAGGGGCTCGCGAATACCATGAAGGCACGCGGCCCAAAGTCGGCTGCCAGAACAGCTGGCGGGCAGCGCTGGTGGGGAGCTGGGGTCGGGGGGAGTGCCCCGCCGAGTACTAAACGCCCAGCGGTCGGTTGCGGCCCCATCCGGCCCCCATTCCGCCCCCATCTCGCAAACTCGACTCCGATTCACAGACATGCGATCCCTCAGTTCCTCTTTTGGGTCTCTTAGGCGCTCGGGGCTCTTGGCACCGGCGTTGAGTCGCGGCAACCTGGTCCGTGCAGCAAGTTCCCGCGCTTTCGCAAGGCTCTTACAACGCACATATTGCTTTGAGCTGAGCTGAGACGTTTCCTTTATTCGACCTGCGTGGCCCCTAGCAGCTGCAGGCGCGGCGTCCGTTCCGCGTTTCTGCTGCGGCACCTGTTGCGCGGGCGGCAACCATGACCGCCGGCAGCCAGAGCGTTGCCAAGGCGCGGCCAGCAATCAAGCAGGACCGGCCTTCCTTCCATATTGCGCCGCCCAAAGGCTGGCTGAATGGTGAGCGAGCTGACAGGGGGCTTGCGCTTTTGTCGGTGACGCGACCCTCGCGCCGGACCGCTGAAACTTTCGTGTGCCCCTTTCTGCTGGTTGTGCAGATCCTAACGGGCCTCTGTTCTACGCCGGCTACTATCACATGTGAGTCCACGGCTCGAGCCAGGGCACGTCGCGCTCGTGGCGAAGGATTTGAGGAGCGTGGTGCCTAGATTGCGAGCGTCTGCGCGCTTGGCTGCAGGAGGCAGTGGGGCCAGGGTGCAAATGGCGGTTGGGGCGGCTCGCCACTGCGAGTGCGCAGGAAATGTGCCACAAGTGGTGTGCGTTGACGGTGGGTGAAGGGGGTCAGCGCGTGGGGCACGCCTGCGTGCCACACGCAGTTGACCCACCGTGTGCCTTGCCTGTGCGTTGGCACACAGGTTCTACCAGCACATTCCCGAGAGCTGCATCTGGTCGTTCGGACTTGTGTAAGTGTCTGGCATGGAGCCATGCCCATGCCTGCAATGTTGGCCCCCCATGGCCTGCAACATGCAATGTGGGTCTTAACGCCTGACGACGTGCGGTGCCGCCTGCCCCATCATGCCTGCAGGTGGGGCCACGCCGTGTCGCGGGACCTGGTGACGTGGGAGCACCTGCCGCCCGCGATCGTGCCCACGCCAGGTGGGCTGGACGCGGACGGCTGCTTCAGCGGCTGCGCTACGCTTGACGAGCACGGCGTGCCCACCATCCTCTACACCGGCGTCCGGCTGCGAAGCAACGGCGCCGCCGGGCCCCTTCCCCCCGTGGAAACGGATCTGCAGCTTCCATTCATAGGTAGCCACAGCGCGAGGGGAATAGCGGGGTGCATTCCACTCACTTTGTGTGCACCCCTTTTGCAACTGCTGGCGGGGTGGAGGCGGGGGCTGGGTTGATGGGACGTGGGAAGCGGGCTGGTTGGGCCTCCGCAGCCCACACACATGAGGCCGGGAACCAGAGCGTGGGTTGAGGAGGGTGCGGCACGGGACGCATCTACGGCAGCAAGAAGGGGTAATGGGCATGTGGCGCAAGAGGATCTTCTGCCTGAGTGATGTATGTGCCCCTTACTCCGCAGAGTCGCAGTGCGCCGCTCGCCCCGTTGACCCATGTGAGCAGTCAGGGAGAGTGAAGGCATGGCTACTTGCATGCGCTAAGTAGGCTCGGGAGAGGTTGCGTGTGCCTTTCTGCGTCCACGCTCCAATCCTAAACCCCTTCCACGCCTCTTGCAGCGGACCCCAAGCTTACGCACTGGACGAAAATCGAGTATCCCTGGATGGCCCTGCCGCCGGCCCACTGGGGCCTCGGTGGCTGGCGCGATCCCTACATCATTAGCAGGTGGGCAAAGCGACACAGGCATACCGCGGGAATTCGAGAGTACTGCGCGGGGCCGGGCTTATCTGCACAGTGCCCAATGCTCATGTGACGGTGTACCTCTTTACCGTACGCAGGCCCGGTGCGGACGGCTCTGGGTGCTGGTCTCTTATCATTGGCTCGGGCGTGAAGGACAACGGCGGCACGGTGCTGGTGTACAAGAGCAAGGAGTTGCTGGACGGTGCGTGCAGAGCTGATGTGGGTATCGGGGACGCCCTGGACCAGCTGCCGCGCATGACTGGGGTGAAAGCGTGACCCGGCTGGGCAACCATGGGACGCAATCACGCAACATGCATGTGTGCGGCATCACCCTGCCGCTTACCTAACTTCTATGCTCCTCCGCTCCATGGCCCTCTTGCAGGCTGGCAGCTGCACGGCGAGCTGTGCCACGGGCGCGGCGAGGGCTCAACGACGGGCTTCATCTGGGAGTGCCCCCTTCTGACAAAGCTCCCTGCGCTACCCGCACACATCGCCCGCGGCGGAGTGGTATCACACGGCAACGCGTCAAGGGCGTCCACCTCGGAGTCAGGTGATGACATGGCGGACACGCCGCACTTCTTCTGCATCTCGGTGAGCGCAGACACACTGTGTTCAGGGCAGATGGACTATGGTTACCGCATCACGAATCGCGCTCTGTGACTGACATGCGTATCGCCTCATCGTCCTTTGTGCATTACTAAATGACACTCTGGCGAGCCCTTGTCCGTTGCCTCCTCCGGTGATGTGCTCTCCCGCCTCGCAGCCGGACGCCTGCACCAACCCCAGCTACTACTGGCTTGGGCGCTACGACACCGAGTCTATGACCTTCAACCTGAAGGGCGCGGATGGGCCGTTCCGCTTGGACCTGGGTGACATTCTGTACGCGCCCAACACGCTGGAGGACACGGCAAATGTGAGTCCTGCCATCCATAGGCATGGCGTCAAGGTGTTGCCTTCATTGTGGCGCCACTCGGCAGGATGCGTGGATGTTGGCATTCGCACATGTTAATGGCCGGACTTGTTGCATGCTGACCTGCAGGGGCGCACTCTTCTGTGGGGATGGAACCAGGAGAAGCGCACCAAGGTGAGGCGCAGGCGGGCACTGACGGTTACGAGCTTGCGCGGTGCCAACCCCTTGAATGCGCAGTTGCAGACCACTGCGGCCAACAATATGCCTTCTGATGACATGCTTCTCGTGCCCGCCTTTGTGCGTGCAGGTGGGCGCGTACGACTACGCGGGGTGCTTGTCAGTCCCGCGCATCCTGTGGGCTGAGCCCAGCACAGTGGCAGCGGAACCATCAAGCAGCTCAAGCAACCAGTCCTCGGCGGAGCCCTCCCGATGGGCACTGCACCAGCAGCCTGTACCCGAGCTCTCAAGGCTCCGCAAAACCGATGCCGCCTCCTGCTGGCGCCTCAGTGACGACCTGCCCGGCGAGTCCGCAGAGCTGATCATCCTGGGCAGTGCACGGGTGAGGGGGGGGGCGAGTTACAAGGAGGAGGAAGAAAGCAGAATGAGCCAGTCCATGCGTACTGTGCTTACTTGTCTCGCATGAATGTGGGTTGTGCGCTTGTGCGTGTGTCAAGCATGACATACGTACCATGGCCCACTTGTATTGCAGTTGCCGCTGCCAGTCGTGTCCGGCCCCTTCCTCGACATCGAGCTGGTGCTGGAGCGCGCCGACTCGGGTTGCACAGCATCCGGCCTGCTCCTGACCAGCACCACGGCGGAGGGCGGCGCTGCGCTGCTGTACCACTGGGACAGCGGCGTGCTGGAGGTGGTGTTTGAGGCGCTGGACCCGCACACGCTCACCTTCAGCCTGGCGGCCCCCGGCGCGCGGCGTGTGGGCGGCCCGCTGCTGCGCCCGCCCGCGCCCGGCCAGCCGCTCAGCCTGCGCGTGTTCCTGGACTACTCCTGCCTGGAGGTCTTCACCGGAGACGGCGAGGTGCTCACAGCGCGAGTCTACCGAGGCGTGCCCTCTTCCATGGATGCCGCTGGCGGCCTCGCCGGCATCGGCGCTCCCTCAGCGGCCGGCATCGACATCATCTCCGTTAAGGATGGCAACTCCGACGGCAACGCAGGCGCGACCCGCATCCTGCACTGTGAGGCGTATGAGATGTCGCCGGCGTTCCGATTGTTCCTGGGCGCTATCGATGACGAGGAGGAGGCCCTGGCCGCTGAGCCCATCCAGCTGCCCGCGTTTGGCGCGCCCGTTGCCGTGACGGTGGAGGCCCTGTGACGGGATGGCGGTGATGCGGCGGTCTCCGACACGGGGATCGACCGTGTGGTCTGTGAGGGGCATGATGATGAAGTAGGGAGATGTCAGCGGGAGCTTGCTCGTTTGTGCACGCATGCATCATGGCAGCATGGGATGCACCGCGTGTGCGCTCTGCACACGTCGTGGGTGAGGTGGCACGGGAGCATGCGGGCCTCGGACGAAGCATGGTGCCGGTGATCACAACAACCACAACAAACAATATTACTCATTCGACCAGACATCGTGATCCAACCTGCAAGCATTCTTTTCGGACGACTGATGGCAGCATTGCCTAACGTGCGAAGCGGTGTACAACTTGCGGCTGGGGGCGTTGGCCACTGTAACCTGTTTTGCTCTTAGGATTACCGCCTGTGCTCGGCTGGGCTGCTGGGCGTAACGTGGATTGCGCATTGAACCAGCTTACACATGACAAGTATTTTACGACAGTTCTTACGGGCACTAGCCTTAACAGTACACACACGGGTTGACAGGCTGACAGTGCGTTGGGGGATTCCGTGTGTGTACGGTAACGGCGAGGGACCTGGCACGTAGGACTCAGTGGGCACATGTTCACCACCCTACCCCAGCTATGCATTGGCCTCTGTACCACAGATAACCAGGTACCAGCCAAGGGCGTTTGAAGTTATTCTGCGTCGATAAAGCCAGGCAAGGCCGAGCCAGACATGGACGCGCGACCTGGAATGGCGGGGGGAACGGCACTTCCTAACTCACCTCCGAATTACCTAAGCTGCCCCAGGGGGGGTAGAAAGCTCAGATTCTTACCCCATGCTCAAAATTACAGAGCTTTAGGAGAGCATTATGCACGTACTTTTAGTTTTTTAAGGGGGTGTCTGGTGAGGAAGTTCTGGGCCGCCAAAGTTGGGGGGTCGGTCCTCGTCCCTGGGGGTCCGTCGGGTTTCGGGAGCTCATCCTGGCGGAGGATCCAGCCCGCGACCAAAGTCTTAGAACAGGACCGCTGATGGCACGGAGTGATAGTGCTCGTCAAGACGAGTCGATTGACACCACTTTGGTATAAAATGGAGGGGTTTTAACCTGGCTGCCCTGTGCATAACCAAGAGGCTTGGCTAGGACTCACTGTGCGCGGAGTCACACGGACTTTGCCCGCGGGAGGGTTTGCAGCAAAGTCGGGGTTGGTGGAGTCATGTTGGGCCCTGATAGCATGTGATGGCTCGGCGTCTTCGGGTGCTGGGACTGTCCCCTCTGTAACATCCGCATTCATAACCAAATTTGGGACTGTAACGACTGTTAGCCTTGTTCACGACACCCCCTAGACCGAGACCGACCATCACAGTGACCGGATGCGGACGTCAGGCGGAGGAAGGGTGACAGCCTTGCCCGGGTAATCATGGACATGTCTGGATGTCTGGCTCGACAATACATACAATACACTGTGCACATGTCTATGTTTACTTTTATGTAAGAGTGACAGCGACAAGGGTGCGTAGCCAACAGTATGCCGCGCTAGTCGCGAGACCCGGTTTCTTGGGCTTAGGCCCTTTACGTCCAGGCAAAATGTCTAGGAAGGTGATTTGGAGCCGTTGTAACGTAGCGCGTTGCTGCATAGCACTTTTGGAGCTTGCTATACTGTTCGGCTTCACCCAAACGACGTGCGGGGCCTTAACAGGTACAGTGCAATAGCAATCAAACCACAGTCTTGCGAGTATTTGGAGCGAGGCGGAATGCCTGAGCGGAACTGAAGAATGGAAAAGGGCCAAGGGCTGTTTGTCATTGTGCCTGCCTGTTAGCTTGGTTGCCTGCGCGGAGGGGCTTTGACGTGCACATGTGGCAGCAAGTATGTGAGCTCCGGAAGAATTGGGAGGGTGACGGATGTGTTTCGCCTATGTTTCGTGGAGGGCGACGCCTAACTCGACAGGTCGCTGCGTGCCGCGGAATGCAGGCCTCACGCTGCCGCCGCTTGACTTGACTGCTATCTCATATGGGCACCCATGGCGGTCCGCAAACACGCTTGTCTTTACTGACTTAATGAAGGTGCGAGGGGTGCACTTTCCCACCTGCCTGTTACCCGAGCCCAAGTGCATGGCCTCTAACACAGTACCTGCGCGCGTCCATGCTTGTAGCACTCCGCTCCATTCAAGGCGGGAGCCCGCGGAGCTTCTGCTACCGGGGATTGCGGCTGGCTCGGAGACGAAAACATCCAGTGGCGCACGGACGGCTACCCCGCAGGCGCGTGCTTACTTGGTCCCGTCGCAAAGGCAGCCTGACACGGGTCTAAGCTGGTCAGCGGGGCATCTGTGGTGAAGGTCTTGAACCTGAAGCATGTTTGTGTTGCTTACAGGCCTGAGTCCTCCGTACGGCTGGACACACTGCGCCAACTCGACCATCGGCGCCGGCGGCGCGTTCTACCCGGCAGGTGTGGCATGATTGGGTTCCGGTTGTGCAGTATCACTGAGACAGAAACGCAGCCCTGCAAACTTGACAACGGTTGTGCTAACCCCTCCCCTCCCTCCCATGTACAAAGGCAAATACGTCGTGCTGTACGACGGCGAGGGGGTGGTGGAGTTCGCGGGCGACGCCGCCTGGCCGCCGCTGGCCTCCTCGCCGGGTCGCCTCGAGCTCAACGTGACGCCCAGCTCAGCGGGTGAGCGGGCGGTGGCCAGACTGGCCACAGCTTGGGAGGGCGGCTACTCTCACAAGTGACGGCCTCATCGGGCACAGCGCACCTGATCACGGGTCAAGTACAGCTGCAGGACGGGCCCGGTCGTTCGCTTAGGTGGTTGCCTTGAATTGTTGAAAGCCCCGTGACCGATTGGACTTCCCACCCCACACAGGCATGCGGCTGCGCATCGTCAAGTCGTCGTTTGCCAACCCGCTGGTCAACCTCCGGATCATCCCAGCTGACCTCGAGTCGAGCTATAACACACCAGCCAACACCTTCCGGCCCGAGTTCCTTAAGCAACTCGAGGTGAGGGGCGGGCAAACCTCGGGAACGTGTGTGCGGGCGTGGCTGTGCAGCTTGCAGGCGTGCGTGAGGCTCCACGTGCGTGCGCGCTTGCATTTCTGCCCGCACTCAAGCTCAGCAGCACACGCATGCATGCGCCCCAGCTACGGCTTCAAGCACCATTACACCATGCACGCCCATTAACCGCGCGTCTCCCCCACCCCCAACTGCGTGTGCAGGGTGTCCCGCTTCTGCGCTACGCCAACTGGATGTTAGCGGTCGGCAACGCCGGCAGCGGCCGCGCCGCGCCCCGCAATTGGACCCGCCGCACCACGCCCACCACAAGCACGCAGGTCAGTAGGAGCGGTGTAGCAAGTTTCCGTGCGATAGAAGTCTTGGCATCCCTGTGATAAAAGTCTTGGCATTGCGTTTTCGACGTACGACATCTGCAGCGAAAACGCGTTTACATCCAGCCTAGCCCACACCCACCCACCGCCGCGTTCCTTCCCCCTTCCCTTCCCCCGCCTGCTATACTACTGTTCCTGGCCACGCCTTATTTCTTGTATAATCATGAATGTAACCCCCGCAGTCGTTCCGCGATGTGGACGGTGTGGCAGTGGAGCACTGCGTGGACCTGGCGAATGTGGTTGGGGCGGACATGTGGGTCAGCCTGCCGCGCGCGGCGGATGACAACGACCCCTACGGTGAGAGTGGCGCTGCCACGCATACCCGGGCTGTCTGAGTGCCTACCTGCTCGCTTGCTGCTGGTTCTGGCTGTCGTGCACCTTGGGCTTGCCCGCCCGCCCATCACTGATGCCTGTTTGCTAGCATTGCATTTACCCACACGAGCCTCACTCATCCGTCCTTGCTTGCTGCCCGTCATACCGGCCGCAGCCTACAACATGCTCAAGTACCTGGCTGTCAACCTGGCGCCGGGCCGCAAGCTGACCCTGGAGTACATGACGGATGGGCCGGGCTGGATCGAGCAGCACCTTCCCAACAACACGCGGCTACTGGCGCGCATTGCGCAGCGCGTGTTCGCGGAGGTGGGCCGCCCGCGAGCGCAGCTGCGGGTGGTGCAGACCGCGCCAGGGATCAAGTGAGTCATCAGGGGGGCGGAAGGGAAAGGGTCGGGTAGGTGTGGGTGTGCGGAAGGATGGTAGGCCGACGCAGCGTCGTATGTGTGGTTGACAGTGCATATGGGAATGCTGTCCACCTGCTGTGAAGGCTTGCATCAAGAGCCCGCGGCAGCCCTGTCGCCTACCTTCCTTCACTCCAATGTGCGCGCTCCGTGTGCTCCATACATGCCGGCACCTCTACCATTTGCTGCTGCAGTTTCGTGGCCAACATGATGGGAGTGCTGGACCAGCAGAAGCAGCAGGACCCCAAAGCCAACTACAGGTGCGCACGCGCGCCCAGGGCGGAACTGAGGTCAGAAGCGAGCGGCCATGCCTGCCCTGTGGAGAACTCCGTGTTGCGGTACAGCTGCTGTGGAGCCACGCGCTTGCCATCCTCGCTCAGAGCTTTCTGCCTGCTGTGTCGTCAATCCCCATGCAGTGCTTGGCTTGATGCTGTGGCGCTGCCGGCGTCTTTCGGCGGCAGCGCCTACAGCTCGGTGGGCGCCGACCGAAACCCCACTGCCTGGCAGGACGGCGCATTCTTCCTGTCGCCCAACAGGCCGCAGAGCGTGAGCCTGGAGGCCGCACTGAAGCTGATACGGTGCGCGTACCGGTGGAGTGATGGAGGCACGGGGGCGACCAGGAGCTTTAGGCTTGAGGCGCGAACCAGCAGCTGTGGCATTGTGTGGCCGACTATGACGAATGTCGATGTTGCTTGGGCCTTTATCTGCGACACAGGTCATCGGTCATTGTGGCGGACATGAACTACAACCGCGCACTCCAGGTCCTGAAGGCCCGCGGCCTGGAGGTGCTGGGCTACGCGGGCGGCCCCGAGCTGGCGGCGCCGCAGTACGGCGCACGTGCCAACATGGACCGCATCCTTGGGGTGAGGGAGCGGGCGGCTCGCCAAGTGGCGGGGCCCCAGATGCGGCGTGCTGCGCGTGTCATTGCTGACGATCGCTCGTCTTCCATGGACGTTGTCAGCGATGCGTGATCCGTTTGATTTTGTACTCCACGTCTGCGCAGGACTGCGGCTTCAGCTTCACCACTTGGCCCTGCCGTGTGAACAACCTGTACCCGCCGTCCAACTCCGGGTCCATTTCATTCGACAACGCTGCCGCGCGCAATGCGTCACTGCTTGGTGTTGTGCTGGCAAACGCCACGCGAGAGGCGGAGCTAACGGAGGTGCTGCGGCGCGTGCGGCTGCACGACTACACGTGAGTAGCGACCGCCGTCATGTACGCAGCGTGTCCGTGCGTGATGAATGTGAGGTAGCACTCAGCACGCTCGGAGGCGTGCTGCCCATTGGATAGCAGGCTCGATGCTGGTACGCTTTGTAATTGCGCGCCCGCATGGCTTTACCATTGATCCTGCTTAGTAGCCCGCTGCTCCCTTCCGTGCCCGGCCCTTGCTTGCAGCTATGACTTGATGCTGGACTCGCTGTGGCGGTGGCACTACCAAATGAACGGAAGCGACCTGGTCGTGGACGTCACCAAGCAGGGCAGCCGCTGCGACTACGCGCCGGGCTTGGGGTCGTTGCGAAAAGGCTTCGCGATGCTGGCCCCTACCGAGTGCCAGCCGGGCGTACTGACGTCAGCTAGCCAGCCGCTTCCGGGCGCGTACCCCACTGACGCGCCGTCATTTCGGGCGTTCAAGGCCTGGATTGCGGCTGAGGCTGCTGGTGGCAGTGCTGGCGTGGGAGTGGGTGGCCTGCGCGGCGCACTGCCGCGCACCGCGGCGGAGGTGACGGCCCCTGTGTTTCCGCCCGCGGCGGCGTGCAACCCCGCATGTGTCTACGGCACGTGCACCTACTACGGCGTCTGCAGCTGCTGGGCGGGCGCCAGTGGTAAGCATCGATCGCAGTAGGCAGCAGTGCGTTGCGACATTGTGTGTGACATGGGTACCCAGTGCGCCAGCCGTCGCGCTGCCCCGCTTCATTCGCCTCCTTCCTTGCCTCCCGCCTGCCCCGTCTCCTAACACGCGTGCACCTGCAGGCCCCGACTGCTCTGTGCTGGCCCCCAGCTCCACACCCTCCTCCTGCGCACCCCGGCTGGGAATCAACCTGGAGGGCATTGCTGACTGGAGTCGCAGCTGGTTCTTTGTGGATGCCTGGAAGTCAAGCCGCGCCTGGATCAGCCAGAGCTTCGTGGGTGCGTGCGTGAGGCGTGGGCTGGAGGTGTCCCGTCATGGCGGTGCATGTCTGGGGCATTCAAGGGCCGCGTTCGTTACCCTACGTTTCCTTACATTCCTTGTCGCCTTTCTGGTCCACCAGAGTCTGCGTGGAGCACGGGCACGGCTCAGGAGCTGATCAGCCGCCGCGACGGCCCCTTCGGCCCGGCCGCGTACGGCTACCCCGCCCGCCTGGCACCCTACCAGAAGGTGTCAAGCATCATGACCCGTGACCTGGAGGGACACGCCCCGGGCGGTAAGCCTAGGACCTGAGTTGGTTGGGCCTAAGCAGTGCACGTGCGCTGCGAAAGGACCCTTGAATGGGTCCCTGTCAGCTTCCTAGCATGCCGTGCCGTGCCGTGCATGCGGTGGCAAGCACTTCTGTTCCTCTTGTGAGTTGTGACGCTGGCGCTGCTTCTCCAAACATGCATGTTACACAGGCTGGTACACGGTGCTGTACGAGGGCAAGGGCGTCATCGCCTTCTCCCTGTCCGACGTTAAAGACGTGGTGTATGAGGAGGCTGGGTGCATCCGTGTGCTGTTCAACCCCAGCACCGATTTCAACAACGGCAAGTCTTGCGTGTGTGCGTACATTCTATTACGGGCGGATGAGTGGGAGTCTGGGTCTCTGGCTGGTGGCTAGCTCCTCATTTGCTCAAGCTCTTGCCCTCAACACGCTCATTCCCATCTCAGCCGCCTCCTCCTACACACGGATGCACACGCACGCTCACAGGCATGCTGCTGTCGATCGAGCGTACCGATCCGTCCGACCCCATCCGCAACGTGCGTGTGCTCATGCCGGGCTTTGAGCGACAGGCGGAGGCGGGCGACGTCCTGCACCCGCTGCAGCTCGACTTCCTGAGGCCCTTTGGGCTCATACGCTTTATGGGTGAGTGGATGAGGGAAAGCTAAAGGGGGCTGCTGGCTGCGTGTGTGAGCGTGTGAGATGAAAGCCGTACCGTTAGTTGCTAGCCGCTGTTGGCGCGGCAGAGCACCTGGCTGACCACGCACTGATGCCTTGTTGCCATCTCGTGTTCGTGCGTGTGCTGCCCTCGTCAGACTGGATGGCCACGAACCAGGCTACGCTGCCGACGTCATGGGACACTCGCCCGCGCACCACGGACATGTGAGTTGTTTCCGTGTGCCAGCGCGCGCAGCTTTGCACTCTTGCACAGCCAGGCCAGCAACTGACTCCCTTGTCTTCTTCTAGTCCGTTTCTGTCATCCCACACCTACCATATCATGATATCACGCACACCAGCAGAGGCTCGCCATCCCTCCACACCGCCACGACCGTGTCTGCCCTCCCCCACCCACATGCACATGTGCACCGCCGCAGCTCCTTTGCCTACTCAGTGGGTGGCGTGCCGCTGGAGGTGATGGCACTGCTGGTCAACAAGCTGGGGGCAGACCCCTGGTTCTGCATGCCGCACACCGCCACAGACGACTACGTGCGCGGCTTCGCACAGGCCGCACTGCAGCTGCTGAGGCCGGACGTCAAGGTGGGTGCGGGCGCTGAGGCAGGAGTTGTGCGCTCCGAGCCAAGCAGTGGCTCTTCGGGGCGCCGTAGGCTGCGGGCGCAAAGGGATGCACTATGCCCTTTGTGCGGGATTCAATCTGCTTCCCTGCTTCCCGTTTGCCCTTCTGCTGCTGTCTCCTCTATCTGCTGCTTTCGCACCTCCCGAGGCCAACCCACATCCCCGGCGGCCTGACTGCAGGTGTACGTGGAGTACAGCAATGAGGTGTGGGGCACGGGCTTCCCGGGCGGCCAGTACGCGCAGGAGATGGGGCTCAAGATGAATCTGACCGAGGAGGGCAACCGCTGGTACGGTGAGTACCGTACACACGGGTATCCACGCATACACAATCAAGGCCGCCAGCGCCTGGCGTCCGTTGCACCGCGCCAACTCAGCTTGGCTTAATCCCCTGTACACGCTGAGCCGCAAGCCTTGCTCTGCGGCGGATAGCTGTCTAATTTAACTATCGCACGGCATCAGTAGTTGCCCCAACTCCATCTCCTTGCTGCAACCCAACAACCCAGGCGGCGCCACCAACGAGGCGCGGCTGTGCTTTGTGGCGCACCGCACTGCCAACATCAGCCGCATCTGGAAGGAGGTGTGGGGCGCGGCGGCGGGCCGTGTCAACATCGTGATCAGCGGCCAGGCGGTGTGGCCCATCACCTCCTCCAAGCTGCTCAGCTGCGGCGGCGCGCACAAGTACATTGACGCGCTCGCCATCGCGCCGTACTTTGGCTCCTACAGCAAGTACGTACAATAAATGTTACAACGTGCTGCACGGGAGGTGCATTTAGCTTTGGTTTTTAAGGGCTGTTGCTTCCTCTTGCTTGCTTGCTTGGGCATGAATGTCGCATGCGGCGGGTATGCGGACACTTGTGCGGGATGTTTGCGGTGGGTGCGTGGCGCAGTGCCACATACACGGGAAAGCTCATGCATGCAGCTGCATGCCCCCACCGCGCGCCGCCGCTTCTCCTGCTGCCTGCTGTGCACACATGAACAGGACTCGCGACACCAACCTCGAGACATTCGTGAACACGACGCTGGTCTCCCAGGTGAACGACTCCCTCGCCTACGTGTCGCAGCACGCCGCCATCGCCGCCAACTTCTCAAAGCCGCTGCTGTGCTACGAGAGCGGGCAGGGCTTGATCGGCGACGGCAGCAGCATGGACCTGGCTCTGCAAGCCAACCGCGCTCCCGGCATGTATGCGCGGTACCGGCAGTACCTGAATGGGCTGATCGCCAGGAACGTGTCCCGTGCCGCACACTTCTCATCTGTCGGAGCCTTCAGTCGGTGCGTGCATGCTCTGGAATGCCTTTGGGGGCCGTGGGAAGCTGGCAGTTAGGAGCAAAGGCCCCAGCAGTGCGCTACAATGCAGCACCCGCTGCTGCAAGGAGAATGGCCTTAGCGTGCTAGCTTACTTGCAAGGCCTGCACTCCGCCTGTACGTCCGGGCGTGCCCCGCCATGCAGGTACGGCAGCTGGGGTCTGGTGGAGTGGCAGGACCAGGACCGGCGCGACTCGTACAAGTACCAGGTGCGTGTGTGCGCCTGCGCGGCTTCGTCAGCAGACCGTGACATGGTGTGCATGTGCATGCGTTGGGCCCGGCATCAAAAGGTCATGCCGCTCTCACCTGATCACCCACGCCATATCCATGCCTGCGGCCATCTTTACTTATGCGCTCATGCCCCCAACCCGCAATGACGCCCATTGATTGGATCCACGTTCCAACCCACAGGGCCTGATGTCGGTGCTGAACGAGCAGCTGCGGTGCCCGCTGCCGCCGCCGCTGGACCCATCCGCTTGCCCCAACGCCTGCAGCGACAACGGCGTGTGCGCGCGCAACGGGGCAGGCCAGCCCGCGTGCTACTGCAACACCGGCTTCGGCGGCGATGACTGCGGCCAGGGCCAATACACGGAGGTGTACAAGTGCGGCTACAAATGGTGAGAGCGAGCGGATCGCCGCGTTTACCGGCGCATACTTCACATGCGCCTTGTCTTGTTTGGCTGGGTCCCATGCCTGTCATAGATAGCCACGCACCGCCGGTCTGCCCGCTAACATGCACACATACGCCCGTGCTGTGCTGTATGTGCCGTGTCGTGCATCACAGCACCTTCGACCAAGGGTTCTGCAACAACTCAGTGGTCACTCAGCGCTCCATCCGCACCTGGACCTGCTCCTGCAAGCCGGGCATAAGTGGGCTTGAGTGCGGCATTAACAGTTGCACCGACAACTGCAACGGACACGGTGAGCTGGCTGCTTGCTTTCTTCGTTCGCTGCTACCTTCATTGTGCCGAGGTTTCGACAAGTTGCTTCATAGTTGGTAAGTCACACAGCACGACCGCGGCCAATGATGACTTCTGCTACCATGCATGCCCCACGTGCCATCACCCGCAGGTGAGTGTGTGGACCAAAACGTGTGCGCATGCTATCCTGGATACACCGGCAGCACATGTGACGTAGACTGCGGCTGCAACGGCTACGGCCGCTGCACCAACACCAACAGCAGCAGCGGTGGCGGCGCACCCACCTGCATCTGCGATGTGGGCTGGCGGCTGGGGCCCAACGGATGCGAGTGGGATTGCAGGCAAGTACCGTGTGTGGGCTGGCGTTGTGAAGTTGCTTGGGGACTGTACCGAATGGATCGCTTCAAGCGCTTCGCTTGGGGAACAGAATACCGTAATTGATACGCCATTGCGATCTGGGGCTCTACCGCACCCGCATCCAAAAACAGTGACTGCGATGACGGCACCAGCTGCATGGGCCCCGGCGAGTGCGGATGCGCCGACACGTGTGTGTACGGCGACTGCTTCCACGGCGCCTGCCGCTGCTGGGCCGGGTACGGCGGTGCCCGGTGCGACCTGGACGAGCAAGCGGCGGCGGCGGTTGGCCTGACGGTTGTGCCGCGGCTCAATCGCGGCTCGATAGCGGGTGTGAACGTGGACGGGCTCTCGTACTGGAGCACGGAGTGGGTGTGGACCGACGTCATGAAGGGCAGCGGCCAGTGGTGGACCGCCAACAAGCCTGACACGTGAGCGCGTCCGGTGGATAAGGCTGGGGTTTTGGAGGGGGTTTCATGCAAGGCTGGGAAGGCAGATGTGTGCAGCTGTGTGCAAGGCGGCCGGCGCAAGTGCAGGGACATTACAGAAAGCGGTCAGATCTCAGCCTGCTGGTGCCGGTGTGGAGGCGCTGAAGCGCTACTGCTCAGGAGAACGCGGCTGCAGCGGGAAGAGTCTTGATGCTTGGGGCCATCCACTCCTCACCTTCGTGTGCTCACGCATGCTGCCGTGCAGGGCCTGGGAGAATCCCTACAACACAGGCCAGCCTCTGGAGCTGAGGCCGGACGGCTATCCCGCCCGTCTGCCGCCCAACACGGTAAGCGGCTCGCTCGCGCCCGCGCGCATCACTCCAGCGCCGTAGCCTCGTGAAGAGAATCGCTCAACGCCTACACATGACGTGTTCTTCTGTCGCCATTCCACCTTCCGTCCTGCTAACCTGCTGAACACGTGCCTCTCTTCCGCTTCAGATTGCCCACACGCTCATTCTGCGAAACGTGGCGTTGCACGCCTGGCCCGGCCGCTACGTGGTGCTATACGACGGTGAAGGCCGTTTGGACTTCGGCTTCGACGCCCAGATCGCCTCACGCGACCGCAACCGCCTCGAGATCATCCTGACGCCCACCGCCGACCTCGCCTGTCTGGAGCGAGGCGACGCCTACTGCGGCGACAACGGCATCTACCTCGCCATCATCGACACCAACCCCAGCAACCCCGTCCACAACATCCGCATCCTGCCGTCCATGGGCGGCGCTGCAGCCTCTGCCGGCGGCGCGGGGGCGGGCGGTGCCTGGGAGGGACGCTACGGCCGCGCTCCGTTCCACCCCTGGTTCCTCAAGTCGGTGGCGCGGTACTCCGTCATCCGCTTCATGAACTGGATGGCCGTGACGCAGGGCGAGCCAGCGTACCAGGGCGCCCAGGACTGGGAGGCGCGGCGGCGGAAGCCCGACTACCACACGCAGGTGGGTTGCTGGGTGCATGCATGTGGCTAAACCATGCCTTCCTAGTTCAAGCCCAACGTGTGATTTCTCCTTTCTGAAGCGCGCGCCGTAACCTCTTTGTGTATACGTACGTGCGTTATGCAGACCGGCTCCGAGGGCGGTGGTGCGGCGCTGGAGCACATCGTGCAGCTGTGCAACATGGTCGGCGCCGCGCCCTGGATCAGCGTGCCGTACATTGCTGGCGAGGACCCGGGCACACTGCGTGCGATGGCGGCGCTGCTGCGGGACCGGCTGCGGCCGGATGTGCCCGTGTATGTGGAGTACTCCAACGAGGTGCGTGCTGCGTGCTGCGTGCTGCTTGGCGTGGGTTGTGTGCTGGCCGCGGGCGCTGGGCTCCGCAGCGGGACCTACCTGCAAGGGCACAAGCAGGGGTTACGTGGGCGTGGGAGCGGCGTTATCGTATAAGCAGGGGCATGCAGTTACCTGCGCGGCCGTCGTCACCACATTCGCGGCATGCTGCCTGCCATCCGTACAGGTGTGGAACCCCGGCTTTGACTCGTACAAGTGGGCGCGCGACCGGGGCCTCGCGCTGAAGCTCTCCACAGACGGCCAGACGGCGTCCTACCGCTACCACGCGCGAGCTACCGTGGCCATTGCGGAGGCTTTCCGGGAGGTGTTTGCTGCTGCGCCGGGCGGCGGCGCCTCTCGTGTCAAGGTGGTTCTGGGCGGCTGGGGCTTCCTGTGTAACGGCGGCACGGGCTGCGGCGCGTGGCACATGGCGGACACGCTGGGCTGGAATGGCACCGCGAGCAAGGTGAGGAAGCGGCGTTGTTGCACGCTGTCGGCGGTTCCTAGTGCGCTGGCATCTATCATAAGATTCATGACTTGGCGTGCTGTTCCGTGCCGTGCGGGTCAAAGGTCACGCTGTTCAACCAGTCACCATGCTATCCCCCCCAATCAACGCATGCAGGTGGACTACTACGGCGTGACCGCCTACTGGAACTGCGGCCTGGGCGGCAACGGCGCCGCAGACGCCATCCTGAGCGTTGGCGACATGCTAGCCAAGTGCCGCACACAGCTGGCGGCGGACGAGGCGGCGGCGGCAGCGCTGGCGGCCAAGGTGGCGACGTACGGCAAGACCGTCATCACGTACGAAGCCGGGCCCGCCATCGTGGAGCAGGCCGCACTTGGGAACGGCGGCGAGACGCCCGCTGCCACTGTCAAGTACGTCGCGGTCAACCGCCACCCCGACATGTACGGATTGTACCGTGACTACCTCGAGATGTACCGGCGCGTGGGGTTCGTATCAGCCGGCCGGCCGTACAACCAGTTCACGAGCGTGGGTCGGTACGGCAAGTACGGCAGCTGGGGCCTGCAGGAGTACACCGGTCAACCGCTGGATACGGCACCCAAGTACCGCTCATACATGGACTGGCTGGATAGCCAGGCAGGCGGCCCAGGCCCGCGCGCGCAGTGCCTGTCACTGGCGGCGACTGGCGGGGCCGCGGGTGGAGTGTCCGGGACTGCGGGTGGCGGCGGCGTCGCGCTTGCAGAGGGCCTGCTGCAGGGCGCGCCGGCGGTGCACCTGCCAGCCACCGGTAGCGTGTGGGTGCAGGTGAGGTGCAGTCTGTGAGGGTGCGGTTGGGAGCCTCGCTTAACGCGCTTGCTGTGCACGGCGGATAGCGTGCGCGCGGACCGCCGAGATGCAAGTCACAGTGACAACGAACAATCTAAATGGTTTCAAGCACGGTAACCGCCTGTCCACCAATATGCGCAGGGTCAGAACGTGACGCTGAAGTGGGCAACTGTGGGCTGGCCTTCGGGCCCCTCGCGTCCTCTCACCATCACGCTGTGGAGCGATGCAGATTGCGTGGACGGCTCCAACCAGAGCCAGCAAAAGCCGATTGACCAGGTGGGTCCGCCGGCCTGAACATGATGTCAAGGAGCTCAGTTCACATGTTGTAAGTGCGCGACCGGCAGCAACCTGCATCCCTGCTCACTCCTCTCGTGCAGGCTCTGGCCGTGCTGGCACGTGACGCCGTCCTAAACCCGCCCGGCCGCCTGGAATGGACGGTGCCACTCGGCGCCGAGGGCCCCGCGGCCCTGGCTGTCGCGGTCGCGGCTGCCGAGGCAGCCGCGGCGGCAGGCGGCGGCAGGCGCCGCGTGCCGCGTTTCTTCATCCGCATCAGCGACGGCGTGTCGACCAACTACAGCGAGCCGTTTGACATCCGCCTCCCGTACACCTACTCAGCAGGTGAGGGCAGTGCAGCGCTTTGCTCAAGCCCTGCCATGTGCGACGCAATTACAAGACAGCTGCATGCTGCCCCGCGCACCATGCGTGGCGCCGCCGTGCCGTGCGCTGACTTGTCAATGCACGCGTGCGCGCCGCATTGCCGTATGCATGTGCAGGCGCCTGGGGCGGCTGCGACTGCGTGGCGGCGGCATCGCGTCAGCGGCGCACTGTGAGCTGCCGCGCCACTCGCCCTCCCGGCAGCGCTGCGGCTGGTCTGGGCGACGCGGTCCCGGAGCGGTTGCCACGCTGTGACCCCTTCAGCGATTGGAACATCACGCGCCCTGACCCCGCGTGCAGCATCTCTGCCACCGGATGTCGCGAGTACCGAACCTCTAATGTGGGCCAGTGGGCCTGGTCAAACTTCAAGCCCGCAGTGGACTGCACCGCGCAGCAGAGCCCATGGCCTGCGGTGAGTGAGGGCGGGGCGCCTTGGACTGCTGGGGCGTAGTGGTGCCGTGGTGTGACGGGTTTGGAGCGCATAAGCGGTGTGTTCAGGATGCACTTAGGATTCAGCGATGTCAGCCGTCTCACGCCCTTGCGCCCTGCACGCCTACTGCTGTGTGGTACTTGCTGTGTAGGCTGGTGACGCTGTGTCTACGGAGGCTGCGGACAGCGCCTGTGTGGCGGTGGGCGCGGTGCCGCCGCCAACCTCCAGGACCTGCTCTGACGCCTCGGTGCGCCTGTGCCCCAACATCTTCAAGCCACCTAGCCCGGTGCCGCCCTCTCCCAGCCCGCCCAGCCCCGCACCCAGCCCCAAGCCGCCCAGTCCAAGACCTCCCTCACCACGTCCCCCCAGCCCTAGGCCGCCCTCGCCGCCCAAGCCACCACGCCCGCCCAGCCCTAGCCCGCCATCACCCAGGCCTCCGGCCCCGCCACCCAAGCCGCCTGGCCCGCCCAGCCCTAGCCCGCCATCACCTCGACCACCGGCACCTCCTCCCAGGCCGCCCAGCCCACCTCCCAAGCCGCCCACTCCACCACCCAAGCCGCCTGGGCCTCCTAGCCCTAGTCCACCGTCGCCGCGACCGCCGTCACCTCCACCAAAGCCGCCCAGTCCGCCACCCAAGCCGCCTGGGCCGCCTAGCCCTAGTCCACCGTCGCCGCGGCCGCCGTCGCCTCCTCCCAAGCCGCCCAGTCCACCACCCAAGCCGCCTGGGCCGCCTAGCCCTAGTCCCCCGTCGCCGCGGCCACCGTCGCCTCCTCCAAAGCCGCCCAGTCCGCCACCCAAGCCGCCTGGCCCGCCTAGCCCTAATCCCCCGTCGCCGCGGCCGCCGTCGCCTCCTCCCAAGCCGCCCACTCCGCCGCCCAAGCCGCCTGGCCCGCCTAGCCCTAATCCCCCGTCGCCGCGGCCGCCGTCGCCTCCTCCCAAGCCGCCCAGTCCGCCACCCAAGCCGCCTGGGCCGCCTAGCCCTAGTCCACCGTCGCCGCGGCCGCCGTCGCCTCCTCCCAAGCCGCCCACTCCGCCGCCCAAGCCGCCTGGCCCGCCTAGCCCTAATCCCCCGTCGCCGCGGCCGCCGTCGCCTCCTCCCAAGCCGCCCACCCCGCCTAGCCCCAAGTGAGTTTCAAATGCACCTGAATTAGGCTCATGCAGTCTTCTGAGTGTTTGCACGCAGCGACACCTTCTGACATGCTTGTGTTCTACCGTGGAACATGACCGCAGGCCTCCTTCACCCAAACCTCCTTCACTTTCGCCACCGAAGCCGCCATCACCATCACCACCCTCGCCTGAGCCCGCTGCATAACCCTAGTGCACATGCACTCTGCCTGTTTGCACGCCACCAGCTGAATTGGGGCCCAACATACTTGAGATATGTTGCTGGTCCACGCTTGCTGGTCGGCTGTAGCGTACATTGCAGCTATGTTTGGACGTTGGGTAACCAACAAGGGAGAGGGGTTTCGACGGCGAGCGGACGGGCCATTGACTGTGGGCTGCACTGTTTGGGTACTTGAAATAAAATACCATCGGGGGATTGATTGCATTTACGGTGATGGCCGTTAGCCCAGCATGCAGGGCATGGGAGAGCTTACTCGCGAAGGGCTTCATGATAGCAATTGTTACATTTTCACATCAATTAGTGTATATCATACTGTTGGGGAGCTGCACAAGCTTTTCGGGTGCCGCTATGTGCATGGGTACTGACCTTCAGGGTGCCTGCAGGTTGACCACAATAAGGCTTGGAGTAGTGGGTGACATGGCAAGCTGTGATTGCCGCTGACAGTGCACCTGCTTTCCCGTGGATTGGGGATGGGTTCCCGGGTGCTCCATTGCGATTGAGCGTCCTTGGCCATGCCGGTGCTAGTTAATTCATCACGCTCAGTATTCATGTATCAGCATGTGGGGGTGAAAAGGGTTGCTTTGTGTCAGCCGGAATGGCGTCGTCGTCAAACATGCAGGGTGGATCATGAAGGGCATGATGAGCCAAGGCAGGAATGAGGCTGGCCGCAGACAAAATGAGTTCAGGAGACGATGCCGATCACAAGGGATGGCATAGTGCGGAGGGCTTTGCTGCCCTGACTTGCATGGACACCAGGCATGCCACTGCCGTATACCGGCAGCATTCATGTCAGGCAAGCCATCGTGTGCACCAATTAGGCTCTGACTCCTGAGGCGTGCAACTGGCTGGAGTGTCTGAGGCGCTGAGTGTGAGAGCACAGGGCAGCAGCCGTTTTGGAGCGCACCAGTCATAAGGCATACCGTGAGAGTGATACGGTAATTACACGTTCTTGGAGTGAGTACTGCGTGTTGCGACAGCAGGCAATAGGTACCGACAAAGATGTAACACACACCAAAGACCTGACCCACTCCTGACCCATTCCGATAGTACCATCCACAGAGATGGCCACTTGGACCATGGCGTCTGGCAGGCGCAAGGATGCAGTACTCAAAGCTGGCCCGGCGTACAAGTGTACACCACCCAAAATACCAGCCCTCAAACGGCCACGGCATCATGAGTCCGTGAGTCCATAAGTCCACGGACAGGCGCGCCCATCCCCCCACGGTGGACCGGATCCCCCTTGGCCCCTCCTCGATAACGGACGTCATCTTCACAGTGTTGTTGCTCAATGCTCACGTGCCCCTATCGACTACAGATCATCATACAGCAGTGCCGCAAGTCCTGCTACGGCAGCGCCGTACCTCTGACAATGAAACAAGCACACGCAGCCATGCACCCCTGCAGCTAGCCATGCTGTTACTTGCCCTGCCAACTTGCAATGCGTTTGCATGTTTTATACCTTTGTTGCTTCCCCCACTTTTTCCGTGGACTGCTATGACGTTTTGATGTTCAAGAGGCGAGGAGCCCTTGCGGCTCGGTTAGTCACGTTGCAGGTCCTGATATGGCCACACATCCACCTGTAACAACAACATCATCATCATGCATCATCATCATCATCAATGCGCTAGAAGGACACGCTAGACACGCTAGAAGACACGCTAGACACACTAGACACGCTAGACACGCTAGAAGGACACGCGGAAGGCATACGCGTCCCCCTGTTGGCAATCAATACAGATTATAGAATGCTGAATCGCACGAGGCTGCACGCCAAAACCCCCTGGGCACCCTGGCCGGAAAACGCATGCAAAGAGCCCCTGTTCGGCTGTCGGACGAATGCCTTGACCAAGGACAGTGTTCCCCGGTCACGGGAAAAGGGGCTGAGCCCCTCCATCCACAGTCTGAGGCCGAACATCCTCATCCAAAGGAAAATGCCCCTACTCATGCCGTACTATCAATGAAGTAGTGTAAAAGCCGCAATAGTGTTGCGCGGGCCATTGGATGCACATATACACACAGCACCTGCTTGCCTATGTTTGGCAGCCCCCTAGCATGGGCACCGCCCAAAACTCTTCAACCCAGCCAGCCCACCGCGGCAGGGCCTCTCTCTGGGGCAACGCATTGCGTTGGTGCTCCGGAGCGACCGGTGCTGCCATGTGTTTAACCGTGCTTGTGGCGCATGCGGTCGGCCTCCTCAGCACGTGCCTGACGCACCTTGGCGCCCATGTGCGTCTGTAGGCTCACGTCACCGCTCTGCACAAGCCACAGAAGCAGACACATGGGTGACAATACCAACAGCTCCATTTGTCAAGCCAGCCAGACCTCTGTCTTGTGCATGCCAGTACATGTGTATACGTGCTGGCCGTTCTCGCGGCTAGGGACCGGAGCTCAGCTGCCTGCCACATCCCGCTTTGCTGGAGCCCCCACCTCTTTCTTACTGACGCACCACGTTGGCGACGCAGACCGCCACGTAGCCCTCGGCCTTGAGCCTGGGCGTGAGGCAGGCCGGGTCGACAGTGTGCTTTACATTCCCCTCCACCACCTGTGAGACGGGCAGTGTGTGGCCGTGTCGAAGAGGCACCGTCGTCCTGGTTATTATGCACACACCCTGACCCTTGCCGTGGAATACCATCCGCAGGTCAGCCGAGGGGCCGCGGCGCGAGCAAGCCCTGTGAAGCTATTCACCTTGCAGACGCAGGCGCTGCACGCCCCCTGTTTGCAACTGGCGGGCAGGTGAACGCCGGAGTGATCCGCGACCGTGTAGAGATTGGCGCCTGGGTGGGACAGCAGCAGAAGGATGGCCGCGACAGGGCACCGTGCGGAGCTGTTAGTTCTGCGCCTTATAAGTCCGTTCCAGCGCAAAGCTTATAAACTGCCGGATGCCGAAAAGACAGCCAAGCGTTGCGGGCTGTTTCGGCATGTGCACTGTGTCGCTAACAAAGCCCCGCGCCCGCCGCGCTCACCATCGCGCGACTGCACGCTCTTCACCATTTTAGGCGTGATGAAAGTCACAGTATGCACATTACTGGGCGGCTTTAACTGGTTGTTGGACGCAGAGTTCTCAGGTGCAGCCTTCACGGGTACAGACGCGAGAGAGGCGTGGGCAGAAACGGTGATGCGCTGAGTATTCACGCGTGACGCGGGGCGATTGATATATCGATAAGGACAAACGGTCGTCAGCAACATGGTCGCTCTTGATAGTCAACTAGCAGGCGCTATGCGCACATGTGTAGTGCCTAATTCTGAGAAGCATCGCACTTCGCGTGCAAGCAAGCTCTTGAGGCGCTTGACCGACCACAGAGTGATGGTTTTCCCGACACGCGCCGACACTGTCCCGACACGGTACCGAACGCGCCTGCTGGGACGGGGCACTGCGCGGCTACAACTGGCTGGTAAGTAAGCGCTTTGGAATTACACAAATACAATGGCATACCCTGCGCGCGCCGGCCTAAGCGGATGCCGGTCGCGCCCTTGGCGAGAGCGATCGAGCGTGCTGCCCGAGGTGCTGCCTCCCCTAGGCGCGCAGCTGGGCGTGCAGCGCCTGCGCGAAATTCGTGCTTGCGCGAAAGAAGCCCGAGCTGACATAGCCCGATGTCCATTCCCCGAGCATCCAAGCAAGTGGTTGGAATGCTCCTGCCGCAAATTACAACCTGCGCCGTACGGGACCTCACCAGACCGCGCCGCACGGACGCCCATCCTGACTAGGCGATGACCTTGCCGGGCCCGTGACTTACCTGATGCCCGCGCGGCCCAACCAGATACACTCCTTGACTGACCGGGAGTCCCGCCTGCCCTACCTCCCCTACACCATGCAACGTGCACACACGTTGCTTTTCTGGTTGCTTGTTCGTGAGCCCTGGTGCAGCACCTTCCTGGTTTGGGCCGGCCGCAGACCCAGCCCATGTTCGCGTGCTCCGCAGTCAAGAGCCCCCCCCAAATCTCTCAATGCCTCACTCAACGCTGTACATACAGACATCACGCCCCCCGCCCTGCACCAACGGCCCTGGCATTGTCTTCACCCTGTGCACCTCCGCCTCTCCGACACCCGACAAGACCAACCTGCCTGCCTGCCGCACTCCACACCTAATCCCAGCACCCGCCAACCTCAACTGGCCTGCGCTGCTACTCCTCCGCACCTTGCACTATCTCACGGTCCTGCAGCACGCCTTACACCGGCCGCCCCGCATTCGAGTTCTTGAGTGTGGTCGCAAGCCAGTCGAGCCCCTCATACAGACCCTCGCCGCGCGTCGCCACAGAGCTCTGTACGTGCCACTTCCGCGTGCGCATGTCGCTCAAGCCCAGCGCCGTGCATACCTCGGCGGGCGTGAGGCAGCCCTTCATGTCCTGCTTGTTGGCGAACACCAGGATGGCGCTGTGCAGCATCAGCGGGTCCTGCGCCAGGTTGAGAGGGTTGAGGGAGGGGCGAGCAGGGGTGAGGGAGAGAAGTGAGAGACACATGGCACACGGCACGGCAACGATAATGGGAGCGGTTGGTGGGCACAGGCTGTGCGCGCAGGCACGGCGATGCCGGGAGCGAGGCCCTTGCCGCTCAAACTGTTGTTACGGCATGCCAGACCCGGCTACGGGGTTACAGGGCATGAGCTACTGATAGGCCGGTTCACGCCTGCCGGCTTGTTGCAGTAGCCAAGCGCTGGCCTGACAACGGTGGTGGATAACGGGCAGCA
This sequence comes from Chlamydomonas reinhardtii, assembly GCF_000002595.2. NCBI lineage: Eukaryota > Viridiplantae > Chlorophyta > Chlorophyceae > Chlamydomonadales > Chlamydomonadaceae > Chlamydomonas > Chlamydomonas reinhardtii. The sequence continues at coordinate 1,438,416 of NC_057015.1, forward strand.
GAAGCCGTACGAGCAAGCCATCCTATGGGCTGCATCGTCCAGGGCAGCGCCTCCCTCCATTCACGGCTTGTCGTCAGCGCCGCATGTGCACTTTCCTTGCACGTTGTCCCGCGTCGTGCCCTCGCGTGCAGTACACCTAGGCACACGGCACAGCCATGTTCCCAGGCCCCGCCGTGGACGTATGCCCACCCCGCATGCGCCTCAGCGAGCGGCAACCCCATCTTCACCGCCTCGAAACCCCTCGCGTCTTGCATGGACGGCTGTTGCCCCTTCCCGGTGCAGTGCAGCCCAGCGCACTCGGGGCTTCGTATTTGTAATGCCGCCCGCCCCGACAAAACGTGTGCAGCTCGCTGCGCCCGCACGCACCTGCAGGATGGCCTGGAACTCCTGCGCCGCCTTGCCGATGCGGTCGCGGTCCTGGCTGTCCACCACGAAGATGAGCCCATCCGTGTTGTTGAAGTAATGCCGCCACAGTGGCCGCAGCTTCTCCTGGCCGCCCACGTCCCACACCGTGAACACAACGTTCTTGTATTGCACCTTCTCAACGTTGAAGCCTGTCGGTTTGCAGGGCGCAGGTGTGTGTGGATTGTGTGTGTGGGGGATTCTGTTCGGGCTGTAATAAGGGGTACATGGAGCATGGGCTGGGATACTGGGGATCGTTTGGAGCGGCAGAAGGGGTATCTAAAAATGTGGTATTTGCTTCTGGTGTACGTGGCGGGAATAGGTACGGTGTCATCGCAAGACTCGACAGGCGCACTCGACTGCCGCTGGGGCCCAAGGCAAGGAGCTCCCACCAGGTGCATGATGGCGCACCTTACCACAGCTCCGGAAGCCCCGATCGCACCGCGATTTCCTCTGCCCAAAGACTGACAAGAGGTGACCCCGCTGGTCATTACTGGCCGTGGTGCAGGGGGGCAAGGAAGCTTTCCAACCCACGCACGCGCGCACGTTCCGCCTCGGGACCGGGCCCGTTCCAGGTGACAGAGGCCCATGCAGACAGACTCCCAACCTTGTTTCTAGACTTTAGATCATACTCTGACTCACCGATAGTCGGCACAGTGGTGAGCACCTCGCCGATGTGAAGCTTGTAGAGGATGGTGGTCTTTCCTGCCGCGTCCAGGCCCAGCATCACCACGCGCATCTCCCTGTTCCCAAACCATCTGTCAAACAGCTTCGTGAATGCCTGCCCCATCGCGGGGCTTTTGCGTGTTGTGACTCGCTCCTGATACGCGGTAACTGGCTTAGTGAAATTATGCAGCAAGTATTCGTTATTGGGATTTTCTGTCGGCTAAGTCAAGTGATTTTAGACCAGGACCGCTGCGTTGTCCGTCGCTCGCGAAGGTGGCGAGCACAGCCGTCTCACGGCAAATGCACAGGCTAAAGGCTAAGTGCAAATGGTTTGTTATCTGTCGAGTATGTCACGTCTACCAGCAGGTCTTCCCAGACGCAGGGGGCCTGCATGGAACCTGCGATTTGCACGAAATTGGGACCGTTCATGGCAAATCCAGCTCCGTGCCCACTCATGGGCTTTCTGTATGGATAAATACTTTGAAGTTATAAGCCCGAGGGCGAGCACCCAACGACAGCTTGACAGCTTGGAAGGAAGCGGAACTGGGGTCTCTGCCTTTACTTCGCGCTTTTCCTAGTAGCGTGCTTTACGCTGCATCAATGTGCATATAGTATAACAGATACAGCGCTTGCAGGAGCGCGTTCTAGCAGAGCGTCTGTGTGCGCAGAGCAAGACCATGGCTGGTGAAGGCAACCCCGCTGTGCTCGACGACATTACTGCAGCCCAGCAGTATGTGCTGGACTTACAGGCAAGGGGTTCTATGGACCAGCTGCATTCACAGACGGCCACTGAAGGGCTTAGCAGGCCAGGCACGGAGTGAACTACCGTCGTCCGTATACACCCTTACGCGCTTGACAGGTCCTCTTCTACTCGCTCAAGACCGTCGCTGCGAATGGGCAGAAGGCAGCACCAAGCACTGAGGCAGAGGCTGCGGTGAGGGCAAGTACTGCCCTTCACAAGGACCCTGCCCCAAGTCTTGGGCTGAGAGTTGCGTGTGCTGTGTGCCTTGCAGATGCAGTCGAGATAGCTCTTGTTGCCGTACCCCTACCTCCCAACACTCAGTGCCGATCACATGATGCTTGCAGACCGCTGACTCCAAGCCTGCTCGCAATGGCGTCTCTAAGCAGAGCGGCGCAGATGGCGACTTGGACACGACGGCGCTCCAGCTGCGCGTGCAGCTCGAGCAGGAGCGGGCTGAGCGGGCGCGCCTGCAGGAGCAGCTGGACGCGGCAACGGACCTGCTGCGGTAAGGGCTCGTCGCTGGTTCCGCGGAGCTTCGGCCTCAGGCTTCCAGTATAGCACCAGGGCAGGGCAGCTCCAGGGTACGGTACACGCAGCAGCGCACCCCGAGCGCTCTGATCACGGCAATGCGCCTCACTTCGTCGCTCGAGCTGGCTAATCGCTTCGCTGCACACCATGTTTGTCACTCTGCACAGGAAGTCATACGGCCAGATCGTTGACGACTACCTGTTTGCGACGGAGCAGCTGCACATGCGCACGCGGCAGCTGGAGGAGCTGATGGCGCGGCAGGCGGCAAGCTGCGCGGCGGGGCAACCAGGCGAGGCGCAGCCGGCGAGGGAGCCGGGCGGCGGCAGTGCTCACCGCGTGGCGGGCGGCCAGGTCCCGCCGCAGGAGGCCAGTGCGGCCTGGCCGCGGCAGGCGGCAGGGCCGTTCGCAGCTGCGCATGGAAGCTTGGATGCCAGCGCGAGCGCAGCAAAGGCGGCTGAAAGCACGGTGCAGGGCGCGGCGAGCTCGGCCGGCGAGCATGCAACGAGCAGCAGCAAGCAAGAAGGGCCCTGGGGCAGCAGCTCGGCGTCCGGGCAGAGCCCAGAGGCGGCGCCGGCTCGCGGCCGCAGCATTGGTGGTGGCTGCGAGGAGGTGGATGCCGGGCCTGTGGTGCGCGAGGCCGCAGCCGAGCCTGGGAGCTACGGCGCCGAGGTGCCGCCGCACCAGCACCAGCAGTCGGAATGGGTGGAGGGCGCACACCTGCACGCGCACCGAAGCGCACCGCAGCCGCGCACCCACCTGCCTGCCCAGCAGCATCCGCAGGAGGGGGGCAGCGGCCGTGATGACCTGCAGCTGCCGGCGCCGCGCCGCCGCAGTGAGGTGACGGTGTGGGCGGTCGCATCCCCGCCGGCAAGCAGTCCCATCAGGTGGGATGACGCCGTGGCGTTTCGGGTCTAGGACAATAGGAGTGGGTTTCCCCCAGCTCATGAACGGGCTATCTCTAGCGGCATCTGCCATAGACGGGTCTCTTCGTTGACTTGCGCGCCTGACACAGTCGTGCTAAGATGGTACATGTCGCTGCAGGGAGGTCAGCGACAGCTATGCTGTAGGCAACAGCAGCGCAGGGCCTGCCGCTGCCACCACAAAGTCTGCAGCTGCTGCTGCAGCGCCGCCCACGGCAGCCAGCCCTTACGCTGGCGCCTACCCCAGCCCGGGCCTGTCCTCGCTGTTTGCCGGCGCCGACAGCGACGCATCCACTCCACCGCCCAACTACCCGCCCTCGGTCGCGGCCTCCACGTGTTCCCCGTTCTCCATGCCAGCCTCCTGTGCGCGCGTGTTCGGTGGCAGAGCCGGCGGCGTAGCCGCCACTGCTGCTGCTGTGCATGCGGCAGCCGCAGTCCCTGGGGCCTCGCCGGCAGGGCTCGGCCACGGCGGTGCAAGGTCTGAGCGGCCGTCGGCGTACGGCGGCTCTGATGCCTTGCCCGTGCGGCTGTTCCACAGTACTGAGGACGAGTCCGCATGGGGCGCATCGGAGCCGTCGGTCGCGCCTGCGGTGGTGGTTGCATCTAGTTCACTGCCACGGCAGCCTTCAACAGCCGGGCCTGCTGCCACTGGCTGTGGCGTCGGGCCTTCGGGTGCCACAGCAGCAGCAGCAGCAGCAGCAGGAGGAGGAGGAGGAGGAGGAGGAGGAGGAGGAGGAGCAGGGGGAGCGAGTACCAGCAGGGGGCATGCACATGGCGGCGAATTGGCGGCTGCAGCTGGCAGGGCGCAGGCTCCGCAGAGCCACACCGGACACCAGCACCCGCAAGATGCCGGCGCGGAGGAACAAGACGGCGCTCGCTCGCCGGTAGACGATAAACGCGAAGGGCCAGCTGGAAAGCGCCTTCGCCGTTCCGTCAGCAGCCCCGTCGAGGATCCTACGTCACTGTGGAGGCACCTGGCCACAGCCGGCGGCGGCAGCAGCTCCGCTGGCGGTGCGCAGGCGCCTGTGGCTGCCGCCACCGCCCCGGGCCGGGCCACATCGGCTGCGCCCCTGCGGCCGGGCCCGCCGCCCGGCGAGCCGAGCCAGACGCAGCACCCGCGCAAAGGCGCACAGGGTCCACTCTGGGGCGCAGTGGGAAAGGAGGCAGCAGCACGCGGTCGTTATGACGGCTCACCCCAGCTGCGGAGCAGACGTGGCCCTAGCCTTCAGGGAGAGCGAGCCCCGGCGGCGCCACATCTGCATGAGGCTCGGGATGCGCAGGTGGCTAGCTCCTCGCACAAGGCGTCTCCTGCTGGTGCCCGCGGTGGGAACAGCAGCTCACCGGGGCCCGCAAGTCAGCAGCGCCACGGCGCCCCGGCGGCCCACCCGCTGCGCACAGGCCACTCGCCGGCGGCCCGCAGCCGCAGCCACAGCAAGGACAGCAGCGCAGCTGACAGCGGTACCGGTAGAGGGCGTGTAAATGGCAACGATGCTCGCCGCAAGGCAGCACACCGCAACAACGCTGCAGGCAGCGGCGGCAGCGCAGCCACGGGCGGCAGTGGAAAGGCAGGTGCGGGCATGCGGGCACCAGTTGGCAGCAGCGGAAGCGGTGCCAGTGGCCTGTCGTACTCATCATCCCTGGATGGCCTGGCATCCATGGTGCGCGGCCTGCGGCAGCAGCTGGAGGGGCTGCAGCGGGACTTCCGCCGCGGGGAGCCCGGGGAGGAGGAGGAAGACGGGCACGAACAGGCAGTCAACCACGGCCATGGCAAGGTGGAGGATGAGCAGGATGAGGAGGAGCAAGAGGACGAGGAGGGAGCGGCTGACAGTGGCCGGCGGTGGGCGGCAAGCCTGTTCACGCCGGACTCGAGCGCGGCACGCGGCGGGGCTTTCGAGTACCGAAGCGGGGTGGCGGAGGAGAGCGACAGCAGTCGGCCCGGGCGGCATCGGCACGAGAAGGACGCAGTGCTTGCCGCTAGCAGCAGCGCCAGCAATAGCAGCAGCAACAGCAGGCCAGCGCACCCGGGCGCATCCAGCCCCTACAGTCCGTACAGCCCCAATGCCGCGCCGTACGCCAAAACGTACTACGAGACAGCCAGCAGCAGCGCCGGTACGTCTCCGGCGCCGGCGTCGGCGACGCGGCATTCCACACTGCCGCACGGCATCGACATCTCACCCGTGGCGGCGTACCTCCGTGAGCAGCGGCAGCACGAGCACACTACATTCAGAGCTGGTGGGGGGGCTGGCGGGGCTCGTCACGAGCCCGCCGGCCACTTTGCGCCCTCCACCGCACCGAGGACTTTCGGCGCCAAAGCCGGCACCGGGAGCGCCGCGTCGGCTGCAGCGCACGCAGGCACGGCGCCGCTGCGCTCGCCGCTGCAGCAGCATGAGCCTGCGGTCAACCGCTTCCGGAACACTGAAGCCGTGGTCTCGCAGCCAGGCCGGCCTGGGCCTCCAGAAGCCCACCAGACCTTGTATGGGGACCGCACTCTTCCGCCGGACCAGACCGGTCCACGCAAAGCCAGCACTGCTGCTACTGCTGCGGCTGCGGTCGCGAACGGCTGTAAGGTGCCGGCCGCATCCTTCCAGCGCGACAATCACGGCCCCGCGGGAGTTGGCGCCGGGGCTGCCGCCGGCCGCCGCGGCTGCGGCGCAGCCCCCGGCGAGCCCCTGTTTCCGCCTAGCTTGTCATCTGTGCCGCTGTCGTACGGGCTGGGTGGCAGCCGTACGGACCAGTCCTACGTGGCGGCGGCGGCCGCCGCGGACGACGTGGGCGGCACCAGTGCCGCCAAGCTGCAGGGCCTGCGCAGTGAGGCCATGTTCGCGCGCATCAAGCAGCAGCTGGACGAGCTGCAGAGCTCCTTCACACACAGCAGCAACGGCGCAGCGGGGGGCGCAGCCCTGGGGTCGGGACACAGCCATGTGGGAGCGGGCCTGGAACTGGGCATGGGCGTGGGCGTGGGCGCTGAGGCTCCTGCTGCGGGGCTACGCCGCTATGGCACAGGCGGCAACGGCGCAAGGGCGGGCGGGTTGCGTTGAGGGGGCAGCAAGGTGCGGAAGGCGGGCGCCTTGGCGTGGCAGAGAGGTGGGATGGAGACCTGAGCATAGCACGCTAATCGTCTGTGTATAGTTCCTTTGCAAATGCGGAGTGCAGGGACAGTTGCGGTCGTTTGGGCCCACCTATATGAATGCGACATTACAAGAAGGGACAGTCCGACCAAGCAAGGGTGCCCAGCACCCAGGTCAGGAGGGGACCATCTCCGGCCCGAAGGGAAACCGCCCTCCCTCCAGCTGGCTGCCGACCTTCACCAAACCGTGCATTGTTTCTGCGCAAAAAGCGTGTCTCAGCTGCCACACCGGCATAAGTCGAAGCCAAGCCGAAGCCCGCCAGAGCCCCACAACCGTGCAGCAAACCAGGTCGGCGCACGAAGCGCGGTCTACAGCACCAGACGCAAAACCAGGTACACCGGGCATACAGTCCGGCGACGCCCAATCATACGCCAGCCCTGCAGTACAGAACCCGCAGATGCGCGAGCAATACGAAGCAACCGAAGACCGCATCACCGACACCCGACGCCCACACCCCAGAGGCAGGTTCAAGGCGAGGGAGGCGGGGATTCCACATCATCAGGTAGCACCAGGAACATGCAGTCCCCGTACTCCCCGACTCCCCGACATAGTGTCTATGCATTGCAGTGCAGGCGGCTCTGGGCAGCCTGGAGCCGCCGGCACGCACCAATGCGCTCGGCTCACCGCCCACCGCCGCCCACCGACGGCGCATACGCACGCAGCGCATCCTCAGTCGCGGCCCGGGCGTGGGATTGGCTGAAGGCGCGCTGCCCCTCTTCATAATACACCTACAGACTGGCAGGACGCATATGGGACGCGCGAGGGGGCGGGGAAGGCAAGGCGTGTGCGGGGGCAGGGAGGCTTCGCGTGGGGGCCCTTTGGGGGCGTGCGTATGGCTGCGGCGTTTGGGCATGGTCCGCTTCCGTGCCTTGGAGCCTGGGTGGGTGCTGGACCTGCCCGGCTCGCAGTGATAAGCCCCATTATGTGGCATGCTTTGGCGGCTCTCGGGCCGCCAGGAATCAACCCGGGCGGGCCACACGGTGGCCGGGCGTCCGGCCACCCCACACGCCGAAGAGCCCACGGACGGCCCCAGCGCCCGCGCGGCCGCCGCACAAATGCCGGCGCCTGCTTGTTGCACATGTGTGTGCATACAGGCGTGCTAGGAGCCCACTGGACGGGCACGGGGCGTATGCGGGGCGCGTGGGTGGGCATGCCGACATCTTCGCCGGGTGCGCATTTCGTTAGGATTCGGACTACCCCCACTTCAAGGTGGCTTGTTTGCGGTCGTTTGGGCCCACCTATATGCTTATAGGCAAATGAAGGAACCGACGCCAGGAAAGTGGCGACTTTTGGGCAGACCCTCAGCGCCTCGCGACCTGGCCGGCCGCGCGAGAAATGCGAAAACAACTCCTGAAGCATGAGTAATTGCAGCTTGCCCAGTGCATTCTACTGATTACTCATATGCATGTATATTTGGTTTCTCGCGGCGCGCACCAGCACCACCACAAACGTGTGCCAGGTCGGGCCGAACCACGGTGCCCTGGCCATGCCCTGCGTGCACTTCCTGGGCCCGCCACGCCCCTCTGCTGCACCCCACTCCTGCCCCCAGACCCCCAGGCGCCTCTGGGTACATGCATACCAGTCTTCAGCACCACACCTCGGCAGAGAAGCTCGCACACGGACGCCCCCTAGGCGGTGCCCAACCCAGGGGTGCGTGCCAGGCCACTCTCTGCGCCCGGAGCTGGCAGGGGCTGCCGCGGCTGACTTTGCGTGTCGCCATGGCGTGGATGCCCGACATAGTGTCTATGCATTGCAGTGCAGGCGGCTCTGGGCAGCCTGGAGCCGCCGACACGCACCAATGCGCTCGGCTCACCGCCCACCGCCGCCCACCGACGGCGCATACGCACGCAGCGCATCCTCAGTCGCGGCCCGGGCGTGGGATTGGCTGAAGGCGCGCTGCCCCTCTTCATAATACACCTACAGACTGTCAGGACGCATATGGGACGCGCGAGGGGGCGGGGAAGGCAAGGCGTGTGCGGGGGCAGGGAGGCTTCGCGTGGGGGCCCGTTGGGGGCGTGCGTATGGCTGCGGCGTTTGGGCATGGTCCGCTTCCGTGCCTTGGAGCCTGGGTGGGTGCTGGACCTGCCCGGCTCGCAGTGATAAGCCCCATTATGTGGCATGCTTTGGCGGCTCTCGGGCCGCCAGGAATCAACCCGGGCGGGCCACACGGTGGCCGGGCGTCCGGCCACCCCACACGCCGAAGAGCCCACGGACGGCCCCAGCGCCCGCGCGGCCGCCGCACAAATGCCGGCGCCTGCTTGTTGCACATGTGTGTGCATACAGGCGTGCTAGGAGCCCACTGGACGGGCACGGGGCGCACGCGGGGCGCGTGGGTGGGCATGCCGACATCTTCGCCGGGTGCGCATTTCGTTAGGATTCGGACTACCCCCACTTCAAGGTGGCTTGTTTGCGGTCGTTTGGGCCCACCTATATGCTTATAGGCAAATGAAGGAACCGACGCCAGGAAAGTGGCGACTTTTGGGCAGACCCTCAGCGCCTCGCGACCTGGCCGGCCGCGCGAGAAATGCGAAAACAACTCCTGAAGCATGAGTAATTGCAGCTTGCCCAGTGCATTCTATTGATTGCTCATATGCATGTATATTTGGTTTCTCGCGGCGCGCACCAGCACCACCACAAACGTGTGCCAGGTCGGGCCGAACCACGGTGCCCTGGCCATGCCCTGCGTGCACTTCCTGGGCCCGCCACGCCCCTCTGCTGCACCCCACTCCTGCCCCCAGACCCCCAGGCGCCTCTGGGTACATGCATACCAGTCTTCAGCACCACACCTCGGCAGAGAAGCTCGCACACGGACGCCCCCTAGGCGGTGCCCAGCCCAGGGGTGCGTGCCAGGCCACTCTCTGCGCCCGGAGCTGGCAGGGGCTGCCGCGGCTGACTTTGCGTGTCGCCATGGCGTGGATGCCCGACATAGTGTCTATGCATTGCAGTGCAGGCGGCTCTGGGCAGCCTGGAGCCGCCGACACGCACCAATGCGCTCGGCTCACCGCCCACCGCCGCCCACCGACGGCGCATACGCACGCAGCGCATCCTCAGTCGCGGCCCGGGCGTGGGATTGGCTGAAGGCGCGCTGCCCCTCTTCATAATACACCTACAGACTGGCAGGACGCATATGGGACGCGCGAGGGGGCGGGGAAGGCAAGGCGTGTGCGGGGGCAGGGAGGCTTCGCGTGGGGGCCCTTTGGGGGCGTGCGTATGGCTGCGGCGTTTGGGCATGGTCCGCTTCCGTGCCTTGGAGCCTGGGTGGGTGCTGGACCTGCCCGGCTCGCAGTGATAAGCCCCATTATGTGGCATGCTTTGGCGGCTCTCGGGCCGCCAGGAATCAACCCGGGCGGGCCACACGGTGGCCGGGCGTCCGGCCACCCCACACGCCGAAGAGCCCACGGACGGCCCCAGCGCCCGCGCGGCCGCCGCACAAATGCCGGCGCCTGCTTGTTGCACATGTGTGTGCATACAGGCGTGCTAGGAGCCCACTGGACGGGCACGGGGCGCACGCGGGGCGCGTGGGTGGGCATGCCGACATCTTCGCCGGGTGCGCATTTCGTTAGGATTCGGACTACCCCCACTTCAAGGTGGCTTGTTTGCGGTCGTTTGGGCCCACCTATATGCTTATAGGCAAATGAAGGAACCGACGCCAGGAAAGTGGCGACTTTTGGGCAGACCCTCAGCGCCTCGCGACCTGGCCGGCCGCGCGAGAAATGCGAAAACAAATCCTGAAGCATGAGTAATTGCAGCTTGCCCAGTGCATTCTATTGATTGCTCATATGCATGTATATTTGGTTTCTCGCGGCGCGCACCAGCACCACCACAAACGTGTGCCAGGTCGGGCCGAACCACGGTGCCCTGGCCATGCCCTGCGTGCACTTCCTGGGCCCGCCACGCCCCTCTGCTGCACCCCACTCCTGCCCCCAGACCCCCAGGCGCCTCTGGGTACATGCATACCAGTCTTCAGCACCACACCTCGGCAGAGAAGCTCGCACACGGACGCCCCCTAGGCGGTGCCCAGCCCAGGGGTGCGTGCCAGGCCACTCTCTGCGCCCGGAGCTGGCAGGGGCTGCCGCGGCTGACTTTGCGTGTCGCCATGGCGTGGATGCCCGACATAGTGTCTATGCATTGCAGTGCAGGCGGCTCTGGGCAGCCTGGAGCCGCCGACACGCACCAATGCGCTCGGCTCACCGCCCACCGCCGCCCACCGACGGCGCATACGCACGCAGCGCATCCTCAGTCGCGGCCCGGGCGTGGGATTGGCTGAAGGCGCGCTGCCCCTCTTCATAATACACCTACAGACTGGCAGGACGCATATGGGACGCGCGAGGGGGCGGGGAAGGCAAGGCGTGTGCGGGGGCAGGGAGGCTTCGCGTGGGGGCCCTTTGGGGGCGTGCGTATGGCTGCGGCGTTTGGGCATGGTCCGCTTCCGTGCCTTGGAGCCTGGGTGGGTGCTGGACCTGCCCGGCTCGCAGTGATAAGCCCCATTATGTGGCATGCTTTGGCGGCTCTCGGGCCGCCAGGAATCAACCCGGGCGGGCCACACGGTGGCCGGGCGTCCGGCCACCCCACACGCCGAAGAGCCCACGGACGGCCCCAGCGCCCGCGCGGCCGCCGCACAAATGCCGGCGCCTGCTTGTTGCACATGTGTGTGCATACAGGCGTGCTAGGAGCCCACTGGACGGGCACGGGGCGCACGCGGGGCGCGTGGGTGGGCATGCCGACATCTTCGCCGGGTGCGCATTTCGTTAGGATTCGGACTACCCCCACTTCAAGGTGGCTTGTTTGCGGTCGTTTGGGCCCACCTATATGCTTATAGGCAAATGAAGGAACCGACGCCAGGAAAGTGGCGACTTTTGGGCAGACCCTCAGCGCCTCGCGACCTGGCCGGCCGCGCGAGAAATGCGAAAACAACTCCTGAAGCATGAGTAATTGCAGCTTGCCCAGTGCATTCTATTGATTGCTCATATGCATGTATATTTGGTTTCTCGCGGCGCGCACCAGCACCACCACAAACGTGTGCCAGGTCGGGCCGAACCACGGTGCCCTGGCCATGCCCTGCGTGCACTTCCTGGGCCCGCCACGCCCCTCTGCTGCACCCCACTCCTGCCCCCAGACCCCCAGGCGCCTCTGGGTACATGCATACCAGTCTTCAGCACCACACCTCGGCAGAGAAGCTCGCACACGGACGCCCCCTAGGCGGTGCCCAGCCCAGGGGTGCGTGCCAGGCCACTCTCTGCGCCCGGAGCTGGCAGGGGCTGCCGCGGCTGACTTTGCGTGTCGCCATGGCGTGGATGCCCGACATAGTGTCTATGCATTGCAGTGCAGGCGGCTCTGGGCAGCCTGGAGCCGCCGACACGCACCAATGCGCTCGGCTCACCGCCCACCGCCGCCCACCGACGGCGCATACGCACGCAGCGCATCCTCAGTCGCGGCCCGGGCGTGGGATTGGCTGAAGGCGCGCTGCCCCTCTTCATAATACACCTACAGACTGGCAGGACGCATATGGGACGCGCGAGGGGGCGGGGAAGGCAAGGCGTGTGCGGGGGCAGGGAGGCTTCGCGTGGGGGCCCTTTGGGGGCGTGCGTATGGCTGCGGCGTTTGGGCATGGTCCGCTTCCGTGCCTTGGAGCCTGGGTGGGTGCTGGACCTGCCCGGCTCGCAGTGATAAGCCCCATTATGTGGCATGCTTTGGCGGCTCTCGGGCCGCCAGGAATCAACCCGGGCGGGCCACACGGTGGCCGGGCGTCCGGCCACCCCACACGCCGAAGAGCCCACGGACGGCCCCAGCGCCCGCGCGGCCGCCGCACAAATGCCGGCGCCTGCTTGTTGCACGTGTGTGTGCATACAGGCGTGCGTGCTAGGAGCCCACTGGACGGGCACAGGGCGCATGCGTGGCGCGTGGGTGGGCATGCCGACATCTTCGCCGGGTGCGCATTTCGTTAGGATTCGGACTACCCCCACTTCAAGGTGGCTTGTTTGCGGTCGTTTGGGCCCACCTATATGCTAATAGGCAAATGAAGGAACCGACGGCGGCCGCCGCGGACGACGTGGGCGGCACCAGTGCCGCCAAGCTGCAGGGCCTGCGCAGTGAGGCCATGTTCGCACGCATCAAGCAGCAGCTGGACGAGCTGCAGAGCTCCTTCACACACAGCAGCAACGGCGCAGCGGGGGGCGCAGCCCTGGGGTCGGAACACAGCCATGTGGGAGCGGGTCTGGGACTGGGCCTGGGACTGGGCGTGGGTGCTGAGGCTCCTGCTGCGGGGCTACGCCGCAATGGCACAGGCGGCAGCGGCGCAAGGTCGGGCGGGTTGCGGTGAGGGTGGCAGAAAGGTGCAGGACGCGGGCGCCTGGGCGTGGCTGAGAGGTGGGATGGCGACCTGAGCACAGCACGCTAATCGTCTGTGTATAGTTCCTTTGCAAGTACGGAGTGCAGGGACGGGTTGCACAGGGGCACAGCCGGTGGAGCTAGGGCAGGGCCCATCGCGTACGGCTTCATGCGAGCTTGAAGACAACATGCACATGCACATACACAAGTCCAAGCTAGCATTTTCTGTAAGCAATCTGTGCAGTCCGGTTCTTTCCTGCGAGGAGATTCGTCTCTCCAGCGAGTCCGATGCGCTGAGTTAGGTCTCAAGCCCAGGCACGAAGGCGGGACGCACTTCGGAAGCTGTCAGTGGAGCACTACAGTCGTATAGTGCAGCTATATTACTGAGTCCCCTGTGCTGACTGGCTTTCCATGGCGGCGGCGAGGGCCCTCCTTCCACGGCAAGCTGCTCTACTACGAAGACTGGATACAAGGTGCGCCTCAGAAATGTCTGAAAGTACAGCATGAAGCAGTGAGCACAAGCCGGAGAGTCTTGGTGGGGATGCTACCTTTGCAATACGTGAGGCTTCCGCTGAGCGCACATTTAACGAAGACTAATAATTTCTGAGCCAAGACTTTCCGGTCGCACTTTGCACACGGAATCGGCGTGTGTTTCACCCGGACCTAGCACTGGCATACTGCACGCACACTTGGTGACAGGGCTGCGCCCGCACCTCGCACAGTTCTAGCGGCAAGGATGTTACATCCCACTCGGCAAGACTCGTCGATGAGCGACACAATAAGAAGACTAATAATTTCTGAGCCGCGCTTTGCATAGGACACGGGGCACACCCGTGGGGCACACCCTACCCTGTTCCCAACATCCATACTATCAAGCACTCCCTCCGTTGCAGCTTACTGATGATCCGTGTGCCCTATTCCTCGTCTGCATTTGTCTTGTGCAGGTAAGCAACCCGGAAGGGCCTCTGTACCGATGATGAGCTGCCTGGGTAGTCGACTGTGTGGACCCGCTGCATCTGGACGATGCCAAGCCGGGCATATGTGCCGGCACCAAGGAGCGCATTTGCGGATGGTCGACATCGTGGAGCGCGTGGGCGGCTAGAGGCAGCTGGGCGGCTAGCCTACTGAAGTATGCCAGTACCCGGGGCCGAGCGGTACAGCAGGGAGCATAACCCATTCCCTTGGAATGAGTGGAAGGCCATACTTGTCTGCACAAGCTTCCAGTTGCCGGATAAGCAGGTATGACAGGGCAGCGGTCTATTAACTGCCGTGTTGTGGGTTGCTTGCTCTTGCCTGTGACCTCGCAAGCATGCCAGTGTGGAACGTCCCTGAGGGCTGTTGTTGAGGGATGGTGCATGCCCCGCTGGTCGGCATGCGCTTGGCCCTGCAAGCAGCCCAACCGGTAGTTCTCACTACCTCGCTCTCCCGGTCGAGTGCTGGGTCTGTTGCACCGGGGCTGCTGGTGCTTGTTGGCTCAGGCTTGGGGCAGCACCGTTGGCACATTACAATGTCGTCATGATTAAGCACGAGTCCGTGATGAATGCTGCTGGGAGCCTCCCATCTCGCCGCACCCGTCGTCAGTACGTGCGGGCATCTAGTTCAGCCATCACCTGTATCCATTGGCACCAGCCGCCCTTCTGTGTTTGCCCGTCAAAACTTCACACGCCGCAGCGGCACGGGGCGAGGCCACATGCCCATCCCCTGCGTGCGGGGACGTCTTCCCGTGCGTCTTCCCAGCACCCGTATGCCGCGGCTCTTCGCCTGCCGCTATTCCTGCCGGGCGGCTAGGGCCCTTGTACACACCACTTCTTGCCGTCAGCAAGCATCCTGCTGTCCGCAATCACCACATGGCCCCCTGTAAAACAACGCACAGTACCACCCAACGAGAGTCTGCAGTTCTAGGCTCACATCATATATATTCCAGTTTAGTCATACTTAGTATTTCCCTGTCCTCCTCTGCTGCGTCGGGTCGCGCCGCTTCCTTAGCGGCCGGCAGCGGCCGGCACCAGCGGCTTGGCAAAGACCGCAATGCTGGTCAGAGGCTTGCGGTCGGAACCACGGCCACCGGACGCGAAGTTGTACCCAATCAGGCGAACGGTGCCGCCGCCTGCAGGCACATGTAGGCACATGAGACGTCGTCAGCAATCAGGCAGGCGTAGCCAAGTGGCGAGCTGGCACGCGCGGGGATGTCCATATCCGGGGGCTGCTGACGCCAGCACAAGGTCACTGCTGTCATACCGTAGCATCATACCCTACCAACGTCGGGCAGTGGTACTCAAGGTGTGAATAAGCTAGCTCCCGGCTCCGACTTACTCATGGTCGTCAGCTCCTGAATGACGGCTTGCTTGCTGCCGACCACGTTGGCTGCAAACACGGTGGTACCGATATTACACCTGCACACGCAGCGTCGGTGAGGTCAGGACTCGAGGCATCAGGTGCAGGAACGGTCAGGTTGGGTTACAGCTTTTAGGGCTGAGAGGACAGGGAGGCGAGAACCCAAGAAGGTATTCTGCGGCAGTTCATGCATATGCGAAGCGTAGACCTGCCCAAGACCACAGCGAAGCGAATGCGGGGGCCCGGTTGGTCGTAAAAGTACCCATGCGGGCCACAGTCGCACGCACTTGATATATCGGGTGACTTGTTGCGCACGCCAGCCCGAGGACCGGAGCTCGGCGATGGCGCTGACGACGCGGTTCACGCGCAGCTTAGCTGCCACAGCGCCCTGTTGCGCAAGCAGAGCGGGAGCGGTGGGCGCGTAAACCGTAAGCATTTGTGATTCTTGTGCACGGGCGCACTGATACGACTTGGTGAAGGGGTGCAGCATAGCCGTATCTGGTCACAGTGCCACCTCACACACAAGACGGCACACGGCATGACAAAGCAACTGCACGTGAGAGCACACAACTCACTGTCATGCAGGACAGGTCGGAATAGCCGGTCAGGGACTGCAGCAGCGTGTTGCGTGCCGCGTCGGTGAGGCCCGAGGTGAACACGATGGAGAGGACGGTGCGCTTGGCTGAAATCAGGCTGGTCAGACCAGCAAGCGTGTCATTGGAGAGCGCAGCCTGTCGGACAAGAGGGGCGGCAGGCAGCGCCGGTAACCAACATGGATCAGTGATGGTCAACGACCAGATGCCTTCACAAATACCCTGCATGGCAGGTCATGGCATAATCTCGTTTGGCGCCAGCCTACACGCACCAGCGTAGTGTCGAAGGCGACGTGCACGGGGGCACCGTCCACAGCGTTCGGCCACACCAGCGGCGTGCTGCCCAGCGCGTTGATACCGTCCTACAGGCAACAGGTCATGGCGGTGAAACAGTTAGGACACTTCCCCTGTTGCATGCATGCCGGGACCATGCATGCACGCATGTGGCGATATAGGGTTTGTTCCTAGCCCACGTATGTTGCGCCGCGCGCAACAACCTGTGCCATGCAGGGCACAATAATAAAGCCCACGGCGGGCCAAGCTCTGCATCCGCGTTATCCTCCAAGCCTCCCCGGCCTCCTTCGCATGTGACGACCAGTGCCCGCCGGTGCCAGCCCCACCCACCCGCAGCTTCTCCTTGTTGGCGCTGTCGGGCTGCACCTCGGGGTCAGACAGCAGCACCACGTCGGGCGTCTTGCCGCCAAAGGGCGCGGGGGGCGGCCGGCCGGTGGGGGGCGGAAGCGGGGGCCTGCAGAGCCGGGGGCCATTGTATGTTGGGGCGCGTGTGAGGCGTTGCCGGGACCAAAGCGTGGAACTCTCACCCCGCAGCGCCAACACCGGATGATAAAAGCCGTGAATACGGAATGTCACAGAAGATGCAGCAGGCCCGCCTACCTCTTCGCAGGCGGCGGCGAGCGCACGGCTCCGGGGCTGGAGGTGTCGCCCGGCAGCATGCGGGTGGTGAGCACGGCGGCGATGGACGAGGTGGCGGACAGGCGCTGAGCTAGCGGCAGCTCCCGGTTGGCCGGCGCGGTGCCGTCATAGCCGCCGTTGGTGAAGTCGTAGCCGATCTGTGGAGTGGTTGTACTGGTATGAGGTCATGATGCAGAGGGCGCACCTTCCAATCAGCTTACATGCTGCTTGGATGTACCCATGCACGTTACCAAGCGTCTCATGCCTCACATTGCACCCGAAAGCACCTCACAGCGCCCTCCCTCCCCCCTCGTTGGGTCCCACGCACCAGGCGCACGACGCCGCGGCCCACCGACAGCTCCCAGAGGACCGCCTCGGTGTCGCTGCCGTCCACCAGCACCACCCGGCGGCCGGAGTTGCAGGTGAGCGCCACCGTGTTGGCCACAAGCTGCACAGGCCAGGAGGAGGCAGTGATAAGGGCGGGGGAGATGACAAGGGCAGGGGAGGGACGTGCCATGCGCGACACGTCAGTCGGACGAGCGGGAGTGCTAGGAAAACAGGAAGGCCCGAAAGCAGCGCCAAAGTGCAGCAAATACGGTAGAAGCAGATCGCGCGATCTGCTTTGCCTGGCGGGCAAGGGGGCGGCACGGCACTACGGTACTCACCGACATGGCTGCGGGGTAGCGCGGAATGCCCAGCACGCCCGTGAAGTTGGACTCGGGCACGGCAGTGAGCGAGCCGCGCACCATGACGCGCTGCGGGGGCCACGGCAGCAGCATGGCGAGGTGAGGCGAGGCAAGGCGTGTCAAGGATGCCAGAATCATGAAAACCACCAACAACCGCCCGGCCCCGCATAGACCCCGGCCCCGAATGGAGCCAGATCAGGTGGCCCTGCATCCCACTACATGCTCCACACGCTACCCTTGGCCCCTCCTGCGGGACGGTATGCCAGCGCGCCTACCTTGCTGCAGTTCACCGCGAAACCCATGATGCTAGACACCAGGGCTGACAGGTCGGGTGCCGAGTCCTCCTCAGTCACCACAATGCTCAGCATTGTCTTGCCCAGGCTCAGCTTCTCGTTCAGGAACTGCAGACAGAGCGCCGAGTGAACGTAGGGCACTGTATCTGAGGTGGCGTCGGCATACCCAACCGTGCTCGGCCCTCTCGCCAGCATGGCTGCCTTCAACATTTTCCCCTCCCCAGAACGCCCCGCAACACGACGCCCGGGGCACTTTCCCAAACTTAGATCCGACGCCCGGGGCCCGCTCACCGCCTTGGAGCCGTTCGACAGCTTCACGAGCGTGTTGTCGTACGACACGTGCACGGGCGCAATGCCGGGGTTGGGCCGGTCCAGCACGTTGCCCTGCCCCACCAGCTGCAGCACCGTCAGCAGCAGCTGCGTCTTCCGCAGCGTGTCGAAGGGCAGCGCCTCGTCCGTCAGAAGGATGGCACGGGCGTCCGGGGCTGTGGGGAAAGTCCGGAAGCGGTGGGGGGCAGGGTGGCGAGTGCGTTGATAGGGGAAGGTCGGGTCTGGGCCATAACTTCACGTACGCTAAACATTGCTGGCATGGGACGCTGGAAGCTGTAGAGCAACCAGGCCATTGGGTGCTTAAGTGTCCGCTCACATGGGTCAGGAGGCGGGCTGGGCGGCATGGGCGGCATCTGCGGCGGCGACGGCGGCGACGGCGGCGAGGGGGAGGGCGGCCGCGGAGGCGGTGAGGGCGGCGGGGGCACGCCAGGCGGAGGAGGTGGGGGAAACGGCGCCGAGGGCGGGCCGGGCGGCACGTACAGCAGGATGGTCTCCCAGTCCGCCACACGCGAAGGCGCTGCGGGGGGCAAACACCAAAGGAGCTCAGCAGGCGGTGTTCGGCTCCAGGGCAGCTCTACGCAGTCTAGACGACTAGCTTGGTTCCAATTAAAGCGCTCAAGGCCACAGCACTCAAGGACACCGCAGACAAGCCACGCCACACATGCTGCGCTCACTTCCCCAGTCGAAGCCCAGCAGCTTGACCCAGCCGCCGTTGGGTGTGTAGAACATCATGACGGGCGCGGCGCCGTCACTGGTGGCGTACCAGGGCGCGCCTGCAGGCAAAGCAGCCGCGTGGGGACCGGCACCAACTAATTGTCAGTACAGGTGAGTGCGGGTGGGTTGCGCGGGCCAACGTGCATGAAACGCGCCGCTGTATACCCGAAGCCCACAGCTCTCCCTACCCCGGGATGCACAGTCGCTGCTTACGTAATGCCATCCCCCATCGTAACTCTAGGCTCCCGGGGCCCGGCACCGCTTCCCCGGGCCCGGCACCGCCTGACAAGATGTCACCAGCTCTCTGCAGACACGCTGGCAGCCTCTGCCACACTGGCCCCATCCCCACCCCACCCCACCGGCCCGCGGCGGCGGCGCTACCCGCCTCCTGCATCGCACACGCACCGGCAGTGCAGCGGAAAGCCAGGATGTTGGCTCCGCGGCTGGCCGCGAACAGCGACAGCGGCATGCCGGGCAAGTCAAACACCTGGTTGGCGGCGCGGGACTGGGACTCCTGCGGGTGTAGAGGGGTAGCAGGGGGTGCGGGGAGAAATTGCGGCGTTGGCAACTGCATGTATGGGCATGTGTGTGACCCCACAGGTTGCCCACAGCCCCTCCACTCCGGTCCCACTCGAGCCCCTAATGGCCAGCGGCTCTCGCCAGCTTTGCCTGCTCCTGTCCCCCGCACCCACCCAGCCGCATCCGGGGCTGGCTCCGCCCAGGAAGGGCGCCAACAGGGCGTTGTAGTCCTGGCCGCCGATCTGGTTGGCCGCCAGCACCAGCAGCGAGCCCGACCGGTCCACCAGGTTCACCAGCGCGCGCCGGTTCAGCTGCGGAGGCGGTGTGAAGGGCGGGTGGAAGGAAGGGCCAAGGGAGGTAGGTGGGTGCGGCAGGTGGGCGGGTGGGTGAGGAATGTGGGTGGGATGGTGAGGCAATGACTAGGGTCTGAGGCATGGCCCACCCTGGCATGTGGCGGCTTGTGCACGGGTGCTGCGGTTGGAGCTATGGTCAACTGCATGATCGCGCCCGGTCAGCTGTCCCATTTGCCTCCTGCAAGCACCACTGGTACTGACTAGTGCTGAATCCAACAGGCCCCCATCCACACACCCACAACTCACGTCCGACATGTCGTTAAGTGTGTTGGTCATCATCACGTGCGTGCGCGCGTCCAGCGACAGCGGCACGGGCCGGCCGCTCACCACCTGGGCGCCCAGCGCGGAGCCCACACCCTGTGCGCATGCGGGCGACACGCAGCGAGCCTTAGCAAGTCGCAATGAGTGAGGTGTGTGCTTGGGAGCAAAGGCGGTGGTAGGTTAAGGCTCTCAGAGGGTGGTGTGTGACAGCTGCGGGCTGCGCGGCCCTCTCCACACCCGTCTTGGTGTAGGCCACTATGCCCCATTCCTCCACCTCATCCGCCCCCCTCCCACAAAACCGGGTTGGCAACCCCGCCCACCCTCACCAGCACACTAGCGACCAGGGCCGCCTTCCGCGTGACGTCATTGCTGTTGTTGGGGTCCGGGTCCGAGTACACAACCACAGGGGGCTGCGCGTTGGCCTCAATCGCCGCGCCCAGCTGCAGAGCCGACAGCGCCCCAATCAGCAGCAGCAGCGGCGCTGCTACTGCCGCACCTCTTAAACGCGGCATTGATTGGGCTTTCCCAGGAATCGGCTAGAAAGGTTAGTTGGCTGTCTGTGTTTGCTCCTGCCAAAGGGCGAGGGTTTGCAGCAGCGCTTGCTTGGGCAGGACCTGGCCGGGCGAAAAAGGCAGGTGCACGGGGGGGGGGGGGGGCAGTGCACACGGTCTTCGGTCAGCAGCAGCCAGTTGCCAAATTGTAATTGAAACATGTTCAATGAAACTAATGTAAAGCTTCGAGGCGCCATGGCTTTGCAGTATTGGACTGGAGCTGCACGCCAGGTGTGCAAGCGTGCGCAAGCGGGTGGTTAGAATGCTTGCGCGGGTCGACTGGAGACGGCCCCCAGCATGAAGACTACGGCAATTCTAATGATACGTTGTGTCAGTAGAACCCTAGCAGAGCGCAGTCGAGGCCGGTTTAGGCGGCCAGCTCACGCTACGCGCGACCGAACGACTGCGTCTGAACCGACAAACGCGCTACTTTCTTGTGATAGTGTATTCAAAGGATAAGAGGAAGCATATGATGAAGGCCCGACTGCGAGTGTTAGAGTCAGAGCGCCGCTGATGCCTGGCCGTTTGCGAACCAGCGGCTCGTCTTGTCTCCTCACCTTGCTTGGAGTTCAGTAACAAGCTGTAATAAAGCTTTTGGGTTGATGTAACAACTAGTATGGACAACTATACTCTGGACGTGTGCAAGCAAGACAAGCGTGCTGG
This sequence comes from Chlamydomonas reinhardtii, assembly GCF_000002595.2. Taxonomy (NCBI): domain Eukaryota; kingdom Viridiplantae; phylum Chlorophyta; class Chlorophyceae; order Chlamydomonadales; family Chlamydomonadaceae; genus Chlamydomonas; species Chlamydomonas reinhardtii. The sequence continues at coordinate 1,459,338 of NC_057015.1, forward strand.
CGCCGCACACTTTGTGCTCAAGCGTAGTGTTTTACAGCTATACAGATGTACACATACGGGGTTGTGAAGATTAACACCGTCCAACATGCATGTCGCGGCGACATTGTCGCCGAGGCTGGCGTTAGTGGCGGGCGGTAACCCCATCGCTGCGACCGCTTCCAGCTCGCCCCGCTGCTTGCAATGCTCGAAACTGGTCATTGTGCATTATCATAAACAAATACTTGGCGTGCATACTTCACATTATAGCTGCAGTGGTGGGTTATCCTGTTTAATGAGCCCCAGCTGTCGCTAAAAGCATTTGCGCCTGGACACATCAGCGGTTAAACCCGAAAGACTGTGGGGGGCTAAAGTTCTGCGGTTATTGATGGTTGGCCTTGGCTACCGTTTCAGTGGAGAGGCAGCTGATATCGAGGCCAATATTACACGCATTACTACGCAAGAACTGGATGTTGCCTCCCTCATGGGGAAGGTACGCGAGAAGTTTGAGGAGGACTGGGCTAGCAACAGGTTAGAGGTTAATCCACGGGATTTTGTGACGCAAGCAGGGGTCAAGCCTGGCGTGAAGATATGTCGTTACAAGCATTGGATGGGGGAAACACGGCACACGCAAATCTACATTCCTCGAGCATGGCATGTCTCCATGATGAGATTCAGGATGGGCGTGTGGATGATTGAGGCTAACAACCCACGCGGTGCGCAGGGTGCGCACAGGGAGAGAGCACAGAGAGTATGTCCAGGGGAGGGGGGTGTGCAACTCGGCCTGGATCCAGGGTCGCGCTGCATGGGACCCGGCCAAAAGGTGTTCGGACCCCTCCCAAGGAGCTCCCGGCCACTCATTTGTGTATGTAAGACAACTGTATAGTCATTAGAACTGATAGCGAAGGGCCGCAGGGCCCCCTCCAACATTTCGAGGGTTTAGAGCCATTCCTGAGCGATTTCATGACTTGACATATCCTATGGCGTGAAACACTGAAATGAACTGGAACGCTCGTTTCGCGGGGATCTGGCGTGTCCTGGAGGCCCTGGGCGCCCTGCGAGCGACGGTGAGACCAGGGGAGAACGGGGAAATGGACCCTTTGCGGCCTCGCTGAGCCTCCTAAGGAGCTGCTAGAGCCGACCTAGGCATCTGCATCCCAATACCATGTCCCAGCGGGGGTGGGTGCGGCCTTAGGAGGCCAGGAGGGTGCTGGTTGGGCCGTTTCCAGGACCGCATGGGCACGTGAGAGTATCTGACACGAACCGGGACGCAAGTTCCACTATTGAGTCCTGATGACTCAAGAATTGCAAGTGCACTTCGTCGTAGCCGGGGGAGGGCCTCCCATGGTTGTAGTCGCCTAGGCTGAGTGCGTTGGCCGTGTTGCGCGGCACAGTGGCACGCACGGGCCTTCAACGCCCATCCCGGTAGTTCTCACTACCTCCCTCAGTTGGAACAGTCAGTTAAAGGAAGCACGCAGGGCAGCGTAAGACATTTGCAATTTGCACGTTCGTTTGGAGCAGCGGGGCGCAGGGACCTGGCTTGGGACCTGGGAAGGCCATACCAGACATTGTCATCTTAAGGGGCACAGGGGAGGCATGACACGTAATGTAAGTAGCATGTATGCGTTTTACGTCCGGTGAGGTGTTGGGGGATCCCGGTCCAGGTTCCCTCTCCTCCCAGCGCTCCCAGGCGCTCCTCCAGGGCTGTCTTCCGGCGCGCAGACCCGCGCACCCCTGTTAACACCAATAGACACGGACCAAACCCCTGAATATGGCATCTGTACGTATGTCTAGAGCGGACGGCAGGGGCCGCTGGCTTCGGCGGGCCTCGGAAAGGGCTCCAAAACGGCCATGTCTCTGCAGGGTCTGCCCAGTCTCTGGTCTCGCAAACTAGGAGCTGCGCCCGTCGCTTTCTGGAGGTCTCATCAGTTTCATAGTTAGCGGAAGAGCCTTTGGGGTGATTGCAAGCAGCCGGAATTTCGCTCGTGGTGTTTCCAGTGCGCGCAATTTGTCAATGGCCGGCCCGCTACATGGACTGGTTTCTGGCCCGCTATCAGTTCTAATGACTATACAGTTGTCTTACATACACAAATGAATGGCCGGGAGCTCCTTGGGAGGGGTCCGAACACCTTTTGGCAGGGTCCCATGCAGCGCGACCCTGGATCCAGGCCGAGTTGCACACCCCCCTCCCCTGAGTATGTCCGCTTTGCCACGCTGATGGGGAGGAGCATGTAGAGGATGAGAGGCATGTGCTGCTTGAGTGCAAGGCGTACGATGATATCAGAAGCACGCTGTGGGAGGTGATTCCCGCGACTATGATGGACGCGATGGCCAGTGGTGACCAGAGGGGTTTAGCGCGTGTCATTCACGCGATAAGGCTGCGACGTAACGACCTTACGGCGCGACCAATTTAGATATATTATTGCATGAACTGTTTTGCTTTTTGGGCTGAGCCCCCCCAGCGCAGCGTTCCAGGGGGGGGCGAAGCCCCCCAGGAACACCCCTGTCCGTGGCTGCGTTCGTGCGTCGGCAAAACATAGCATACTGGCGCAAACCGCGAGTGCTACGTATTATTATTTGTTAATGTCTATTGCGTGTAAATAGGTGGCAGGGAAAATTCGGGCGGAGCGAGAAGTGCCTTCGCGCGTCCATGGACAATTGACTTTCGCGAGGTCGCAAGGAAAGCATCCGGTGCCCGCTGATATGCAGTCTCTAAGGCAAACTATGTTGGCGGCAAGCAAAGCGGGGAAGTATATCGAAAATTTTGAGCGACTTGCCGAGCCATGCCTGCCGACGCGCCAGAATGCCGAGAAGCCCCGAGGTCGCCCCCGCCCCGCGCCTAGCCCTTTGAGCGTGGGGCGCCGGGGAGGTGTTGAGTATGGCAGGAGGCTAGAGAAAGGCTTGGGGTGTTTGGGAACGTGACAAGGCACGCATGCGTGGCGCGGGAAATCCCGCACGACCCCAACCCGAGTGTCCCTAGCCGATGCGCCTGCGCGTCGTAGCGGCATGGAGGCTCTGACGGGGCGTTACACGCTATTAGCTCCCAAGCGTACGGGGGCTCAGCCCATTTTCCAGCTGTACAAAGCTGACACCCCTTGTTGAATAATCCTTTTGAGACTAGTTTTGGCGGTCCATGAGCTTCCTGGCTCGTTTGGACCAATCTACGAGCATGAACTTGTAACATCAATCGAAAGACTGTGAACAAAGTGCTAAAGCACATTGCTCCGATCGCACAGAGAATAAATCAGCTCTATGTCCCGTTCAAAACTGACAAGTTAAGGTTTGCCCCTGCCTGGAGCCACTGCGTTCAATCGTTAGCATCTTATGCCTGGATTGCGTTGAGATATATCATTGCTGCCGGGCCATGCAAAGCGATCTGCGAGAGGCAGAGTCAAGGACTTGCGCGACGGTTCGTCTGGCAACCTGAGCGACGACGCCGCAAGGCGTCGGGAAAGGTGCTATGTATATATCATGTGCTTATTTGCATTGTTACATGTGATGCCATGGCTGCTGGCCAGCACTGCAATGGACCGCGGGTAGGCGAGGAGGCACTTCGCCCCCCGCGACCAACTCCTCAGCCCCAATGACCAAACTTCCTTACCAATTCACTACTTACACATTTGAAGTCACTGTAGCAACCGTTCAAATGCTCTACGCAAAGCGGTTAAAGCCCTGAGCAAGGCAGTTCGGCGCATCCTGCAGCTCTCCTAAGCGAGCGGCGCACAACAATGGAGCAGCGCGACAAACGTAATAGCATCCCTGTAGGCTTCCACTTCGAACTCCATCAGCACGGCGGTCACCCATCAGCCGGTCCATCACAGACTGGGCATACGAGCTTCCACCCAGTGGATGCCCACAGCGGAAATGCGGCCGACGCGCCGGACCGGCCGGTCCTCGCATGGCTGGAAGCAAACTACCATCGCATGCTGCTCGGCCCTACCCGCACCAGTGGCGTCCGGGGCGCGACGGTTCCGCGCTCGCCTCGAAGCGCCCACCGGCCCAGCACTGGCCGCCTATCTTTGTCGCAGCTCCCCGCCGCCCTCCAGGTCCAACTGGCATCGCGGCCGGAGGTGACGGCGCAGTTCGCAGCCACCATCTACGGCTCACTGGACGAGCTGGGGCACAACATGGCCGTGCAGAATGCGCTGGTGGTGAGTGACGGGCGGGATCAGGTAGGGCAGTGGGGACCGCTGCTGTCGGCCTGCAAGCCGTGACGCGGGTACGTACGCGGCGCCCCCAGCAGCCTGCTGCGGACAGGGTTGTAAAGGCCCGCCGCGCTGCTGGCCTCGCACAAATGCACGTCCGCCTCCATGTATGCCCCCATGCCGAACAGACGAAGGCCGAGGAGCTGGAGCGCAGCTACGAGGCACACCGCTATGTGAGTCACGGGATCCAAGGCTGCGAAGGTTTGGTGTGAAACTGTCGCCGTGTCCCGTGCTACCCCGTGCGCCGCGGCAGTGCTGCAGGTTGCTTTGCGGACGCTGCATGCTTGTCCGCCTCTGCATCAACAGGCGTAATCTGCACCCACCTGCGCGTCTGCCCCCACCACCCGCCGAATGTGTGCCCGCGCCTTCCTTCCTGTCCCGCAGCGCGGGCCCTCGCGGACGTCCTTGTTCCACCGCGTGGAGGCCGCCACCGCCTCGCTGGTGCGTTCGTGGGCGTGGGCGTGGGTGTTGAAAAGAAACGTGCGCTTGACAACGGAACGAAAAGAGACTCGCCCAAACGCCGGAGTTACTACCAATTACAGGGTGAACGCCCGGTGTGCTTGTGTGTGACACAGTTCGCCACCTGCGTGCCGTACAGGCGAGGCATCCATGCATGTCCACACGGCCGAAGGCCTCTAATACCGAACTGCCCTAACTGCTTCCCTCGCCAGGCGGACCTGATGGTTGCGGCCCAAGTGCCCGACCCGCCGCCCGCCGCCGCCGGCTCCCGGCCGGATGACCGCGAGCCGGTGTGGATGCGGCTCAGCTCCCCCGACACCGGCTTCACAGCCGCCTTCCGCCGCATGCGCGCCGCGCAGCAGCAGCAGCAGCAGCAGCAGCAGCAGCAGCAGCAGCACAACCTGGACAAGCGGCCGCCACAACAGCTCGGCACCGGCAATAGCCTTGGCACCGGCAGTGGCACAGGCAGTGGTTTCGGCAGTGGCAGTGGAGCCGGCGGGCGCGCGACACAGCAAAAGCGACTGAAGGGGCAGCAGCAGCAGCGACAGCCACAGACGCAGCCACAGCCACGTGGCGCCATGGGCTCTGTGGCGAGTAGGTACATGCAGCCGCGGCCCCCGCCACCCGGCCGCGGGACGGCAGGCGCCGTCTGTTCCGCTGCTGCCGGCAGGACGGCGGGTTCCGCACAGCACGCACCCCGCCACGTCATGTTCCAGTCCTCAGCCCTCGGCGCTGGTGTCAGGACGGCGGCGGGCGGTAGCGCGGTTGAAGCCGCGGGTGCAGCGGCTGCGAGGCTGAGCATCAACAACATGCACTTCAGTCCCCGGGTGTCACAAACCGGCGTCGGGGCGGCAGCAGGGCCGCTCGGCCTGATGCCACCGGGAGTGGACACCGCAGCAGGGCACGCCATCCTGGCCCGCCTGTCGGCAGTGCTGCAATCGCCGCTGCCGCCTGAGCTGCCCGAGCACTTGCCGCCGCACGTGTCGCCGCCGGCGTCTGCACATCAGCAGCTGATGCTGGCAAATAGTGGTAGTGGCGGCGGTACCTACGAAACCGCTGCCGTGGCCGCCGCCGCTGACGCAGCGCATTCAGCGGCATCGCCCTTTTGGCCGCCGCCGGAGCTGGGGCAGGAGGCTGTAGCCGTCTGGCACGAGGAGCTGTGCGCGCGTGGCGCAGGTGCGGGGGGCTCTGCATCGCCCGGGGGCCTCTCACCAGCAGCTTCGGCAAAGTCGCGGAAAGCCACCACCCAGGAGGCATTGGAGGGCCCCGTTGGTGGCAGTCCAGACGTGTCCACTTGTGGCCAGGCAACTGAGGCAGGCACTGGCGAGACTCGTGACGGCGACGGCGGTGGCAGTGCCGCTGGCGTTGCTAGTGGTAGTGCATTGGCACAGCCTGCACCCAACAGTTCTGCCAAGAAGACGTGCTCGTTGCAGTGGCGTGCTTTCTCCAAGGCCAAAAGCAGCAGTAGCAGCAGCACTGCCGCGGCGGCACAGGACAGCCCGCTGATAGTGGAAGTTTGCCCGCAGCACACAGCAGTGGGGGAGGAGGTGGAGCCGGAGCCAGGCCCTGCGCTGCACGCCAGTAGCCGCCACACCAGCAGTCGTGCCGCCAGCAGCCGCAATAATCACCACCAAGAGGAGGACGATGAGCAGGCGGTGGCGGCGGCAGCAGCCGAGGTTGGCGGTGGCTGGAGAGGCGTCGGCGAAGGCGGCGGGGGCAACCTGCAGCAGCAGCAGCAGCAGCAGCAGCAGCAGCTGGTGGTGCGGCTGTGTCGTGCCTCTATGGCGCTAGTGCGACACTCGGCGGCGCTGCTGGCGGAGCTAGGCCTGGGTGCGGCGGAGGGAGGCGATGACGAGGATGGTGGAAGCGGCGGTGATGGCAGTGAGGACAGCGAGGCCGGTGAAGAGGAGACAGCGGGTGTCGCTGAAGCGGAGGTGGCGGCGGCGCCCGGCGGAGAGCCGGCGGCGCTGTTGGTGACGCTGCCGGATGAATGGTGGCTGACGGAGCCAGGCACGCCACTGCTGCCGCCGGCGCCGCCGCCAGCAGTGCACAGCGGTACAGCCGCGGGCGGGCAGCCGCGGCAGCCGCCACCAACAGCACTAGCACCAGCAGCCGCGGCGGCGGCGCATGTGCGTTCACGGAAGTCATCGTTCAGGCGGCAATCGCGGCATGTGCCGCAGGCGGCCGCCGCTGACGGGTTTGGGCAGTGGATGGCGACCATTCGCGCCATGATGGCGGACCTGGACACAAGCATGGTTAAGGTACGTGTGCTGTGTCTTGTCAAACACTTGTGTGTGTTTCTGTGTGTGTATGGAGGCAGGGCGACACTGCCCACAGACCTCAACCACCCTAGGTACAAAGCGGGCAAACCGCACGCGAACCGCTCATCACACCACTCCCGCTCCCTGCCCGCACGCCCTGCCCTGTGAGCAGATTCGCGAGCGGATTGAGGAGTGCAAGGGCGCGCCCGCCGGCGACAACGATGCCGGCAATGGAAACGGAGATGGCGATGGTGCCAATGGTCGGGACGGTGATGATACCGAGGCAGCTCGCTCCCGCAGCACCAGTAGCAGCAGCCACGCCTCCAGGCGCGTCACGCTCATGGCCCAACACGTGGCGCTGGCGGAGCAACGCAAATCGCTGGCGCTGGCGGCGCGGCAGCTGCGGCGGCTGACGTGCCGCATGTCGCCGCCGCTGGTGCCGCCTGGCGGCGCCAACGGACAGGCCGCGTCCGAGGGCGGCAGTGATGGGGGGGATGGGGAGGTCTGGGACGAGGGCTGCGGGGGAGGCGGCGGCGGCGGCGGAGGTGGAGGTGGGTGGCTGTTGGGTGCGGCGCGGTGCCTGCGGCCTGGTGAGACCCGGGGTGAGAACGGCGTTGCTGAGCAGCTGGGCGCGGCTGAGGAGCTCCATGCTGCTACGGTCCTCGCGCTAGGTAGCGCCAGCGGTGCCACGGGTGCTGCTGCCGGCCACGCGGCCGCAATGGACGCGCCGGCGCCAAGTGAGGCCGCTGGGGTCGGGGCCGATGCGGAACTGGATGCAGCACCTCGCCCGGGGGCTGCCAACGCTGCATCGGGGCGGGCCCTGCCCAGCCCCTCAGCCGGCGGCAGCAACAGCGGCAGTAGCAACCGCCACCCACCAAATGGAGATCGAGATTGCCAGTATGTGGCAGCTTCTCCGGGCGCCGGCGGGGGCGGTGTTCACCACCAAATCACGTGGGCTGAGGAGCCGGCGGCCTGGCCGGCTGCTGCTGGTGATGCGCCTCGTATGCGGGTCTGGGGGATGCGGGGCGACGGCACCGGCGCCAGCGGACGGGGCAGCCCCGCGCATCTCCGCCGCGCGGCCTCCTCCGCCGCTTCCGCCGCCGTCTCCGCCGCCTCTGGCGGCCCTGCTACTGCCGCAATGGTGGTGGTGGCGGTTGGCAGTAGCAGCGGCGGCGGCGGCCTCACGGGCAGGAGCACCAGCAGCAAATCACTACAGCTGGGCGTTGTGGGCTGCCGCCCCGCAAGTCGGGCCGGCAGCGACAGCAACCACCACCGCTCCCTTTCGCCCGGCCCCGGCGGTGCCAGCAGCCGTAGCCGCCACGCCGGAAGCGGCAGCAGCAGCCGAAGCACCAGCCAGAGGCGCCGGACCGACAGCCGCGATGCGCCTGCCTCTGCCGCTACCACTGCTGCAGCGGCGGCTGGGGCCGTGACAGCCAGTGCTGCTGAGACCAATCACGCAGTCGCACCCTCGCCGCCCTCGCTGGTGACTTTTGCTGCCGACGAGGTCCGGGAGTCTGAAGATGAAGAGTGCGCTAGCAGCGGCCCTAGGGGCCTCTGGGTTGGAAGCGTAAGCATCCGCAGCACCAGCCGAGGCAGCAGCAGAAGCAGGCAACACCAGCAGCAGGCGCAACAGCTGCAGGGGCAGGGCCCGCTGTCCAGGTTTGACCCCACCGGTGTCAAGCGGCAGCTGAGCAGGTCGCACCCAGCTCTCGACCCCGCGCCGGCCGCGCCAGCGCTGCTGCCCTCGACACCCGCGCCACACGTGGAGCCAACAGCGCTGCTTGACCAGTCGCGCGCAGAAGCGGAGCAGCAGCAGCAGCAGCAGCAGCAGCAGCAGCAGCAGCAGCAGCAGCAGCAGCAGGCGCATGAAGGGCTCGTCAATGTGCCCCCCACCACCGCCCCCAGCTGCAGGGAAGGCGCCATAGACATGAGCGCTGGTGATCGCGGCATGGGGCACACTGATGCCGGCGGCGCCGATGCCAGAAAGGGGCCGCTGCCGGATGTGGCAAGTGCCGGCAGCGCCAGCGCGGCGGCAGATGCGGCCCCGGTCACCTTCACAATGCTGGAAATGCGTCGCGCCCGATCCACGAGAGGCAGTAGCGGCTACAGCGGCCCTGGTGGTGGTGACAACAGTAGCGGCGGTGCTGGCACGGACGCGTGGCAACAGTCGCTTAGCACCACCTTCGACGGCTGCGTGCGGCGTGGCGGCAACGGCAGCAGTAGCGGCGTGGCGTACAGTGGAGGCAACGGAAGTGGCGGCGGTGGCCTGCACGCGGACTCTGCCTCAGCGCCCTGCTCGCCACTGTTGAGGGCTTCAGGCGCAGCCACCACTCCGCAATTGGCGACCCCACTGGGTGTGGCTGCGTCGTCGACGTCGCCATCCTCCCCAGCGCTGGTGCCGATGCCTTCGAATGCGGGTGGTAGCAGTGACCGTAGCCAGCAGCAGCAACAGCCGGAGGGCTGCTGGGTGGCACCGGCTGCAGCTTCGAGCCCGCTGCTGCCAGCCTTCTCCAGTGCCCCTCTGCTCCCCTCCTCTGCGCCCAGCTCCCCGCTCCGGTCATCTTCGTACGGAGGTGTGGACGGTGACGCACATGTCAGTGGTGGCACTAGCGGCGGTGGTGTCGGCAGCCGGGTCCGCAGCAGCAGGTTCGGCAGCCGGGGCGCCGCCGGCAGCAGCAGCGCCTGTCCAAGCCCCAAACCCGTGGAGGCCAAGGGTTCCAGGTTTAACACGCCGCCAGGGTCACCTGTCACCACCGCATCCTTGTCTGCGACGGGCGGCAAGGCCTCCGGACGGACCTCCGCCAGTGGCGGGCTGGTCGGCGCCATGCGGGGCCTGCAGCAAGCGCCGGGCTCACCAGCGGCCCGTGGTTCCCTCTCAGGAGCCGACGCAGTAGGCAGTAGCAGGGAGCAGGGAGCTTGGCAGGCGACTGCTCCTGCCGGGGGCGAGGGCAGGGCCGCAAGCAGCCCCAGCATGCTGGTGCGTGGCGTGCGCAGCTGTAGCAGTCCTTTGGCCTCACGGCGCGTGGGCTGGGGTGCTCCTGCCGCTGCTACTGCCGTCCCAAGCTCGCCTCCCGTCAACGCCGTCGGCAGCCCCGGCGGCGTGTCAGCTGCCGGGCCCCCCCTTGTGGTCACACGGTTGGGCAGCCCCAGTCCCAGTAGTGGAGCTGTCATGTGGGCACCAGCACCAGCAGTAGCACTGCCCTACTCGGAGCGAGGCGCTGGCAGCGGTGGCGGTGGCGGTGGGGGGCGGTACACCTCAATGCTCACGTCAGCGGCCACGACCACGGCTGCGCAGCTGCAGGCCGGCGCGGGCCATCAGGCTGTAGCAGCCAGCACAGGTGTGCGACCCATGAGCTCGCCTGCTCGGCAGCCGCGGGCCTACAGCTTGGGCGGAGGAGGAGGCGGTGGAGGAGGGGACTCTGGGGTGGCGACAGCAATGCTACCGCTGTCACCATCCGGCATCTGTGCTAGCGCGAGCGGCAGCAAGGATGTTGCTGGGTGGGGCTGGGGCGGCGGCAGTCCCTTGGGCGGTGCTGCTGCCCAGAGCCTGTTTGTGGTGGACGGTGTCAGTCGGTCTGTGCGTTTAACATCAGCTCCTATGGGGGCGCCCGGCCCCCGCAGCAGCGGTCGCAGGGCTTAGGCGCGTTGGGCGTAGAGGGACGCAGAACACACACGCACAGGTTCAATATGCAACGGTAGCTGTGAGTTCGGCGTTATGCGGGCCAAGAAGGATGCGATGCGAGGCTTGCTCAAGTATACGGTATGAAGGGTCAGTAGCAATGGCATGTTATTCATGTTCTTCATGTGTTTAGTTAACGCTTTGCTTGGGGAGTGCCGAGGAGTGCCGAACTTGGATTGCCGGGATGTGTGCTCACGAGGCCCGTGCGGGCGCCGCGACACCGGCAGGTTCTGTTAAAGATGCATGGGTGGAATGTTCAAGCAAGCCGGCCTGACGCACAAAATAACCTGTGGCAGCCTGTGTGGGTACAAGTTGCCCTGTGGAACAGTGGAAGGAGCAAGGAGCCGAGGTGCGTGCGTGAGGGTATGCGCGACTTTACAGGGCAGGCGCAGGCGCATGCAGCAGGACGAGCTTAACGCAGTGACAAAGGCGCCCGAAAAAGCAACCAGCTTACACAAACACCAGCACCCGAACAGCGTCGCCAAAGGCAAACCGCAGACGGCTGGTACTTCTCGGAACGGAATGCCGTTGCACCGCAGCCGTTAGTACCGAGCAACCCACCCATCCTCTGGGCACACGCCCTTGCATTGTACCGTAAATTGATAGAATTGCATCGCTATAATCAAATAGTTTCAAATTAACGACAAGCGGTTCCGATGCTCCAATGAAAGCGCGAAAGCGACTCCTCCATTAGCTCTAGCCAAGCCGCCTGCTGTTCCATCAATACTCATACTTGTTGATTACATCAATATGTGCAAGACAATAGCCCGGCCGTGCAACACAAGCGGTGTGGCGCCGGATTGGTTGCCATCGTGGACGCTGGTTCGCAGTCTTACAATGTGCCTGCCATTCGCAAGCGTTATCCATGCATAGTATGCGTCGCTTGATCGGGTCATGCATGTGCGCAGGGCCTCGACCGCTACACCCTGGCGGCGTGTCAGTACCAAAGTGCAAGCCAGCCCAAGGCACCCTACCTACCTGCCTAAGCCGGCGGGCACACCTCCCGCGGCGCGGAGACAGTCATGCGCGGGTGGGTATACCCGGGATAGTGTGTTCGGTGTGCAGCACTGAATGCGCTTACGTCGGAGTCCTCACATGGAACTTGAAGGCTATGTGGCCACGCTATGTGGCCCAAAAGGCGCTTTACCAGAACCTTGGGGACTACCCGGAGGGCAGGCAGTGCCAGAATGCAGTGCCGTGGGTGGCGGTATGTCCGGACGAGTGCATGGCATGTCCGCATGTGCCTGCATCCGTCACCGCGTCACGTATTTCTAAGATGCCAGCACGTCCGCATGCTGACAGGCCTTGTCCGTGGTGTTCGTTCTGCCCCTTCCCACCAGGCGAGCGGCGCTGCCCGAAGCCCCACCCGCACCCGGCTGGGGCGTCGGGCGCCGCCGCTCCCCCGCTTGCATGACTGGCTCCTCGCCGGCTGTGAGGCCTGCCCGCTGGCGGCTGTGGGTGCTGGTGCTGGCTCAAGTGCTGATGCCTTCTATGCAACATATGAACTGCTGTGGGACTGGATGGCGTATGGCTGTGCCAGGCATTCTGCATGCGGGCACGTATGTAGTGAGTTGATGGCCGTGGTCGATGGGTGTGCGATGGAACAGTGCTAAGGCAGGTTGGTGAAGTTCCGTAGGGTGCAGCTGATTTCCAGATCCCAGCAGATGGCAGACAACTTGCAATTGCAGTGCAGGAGCGCGCGGAACGATGGGTGCTTGACATGGCACACGACTACCGGTGACAACAGGCCAACAGCTAAAAAGTTCCGTAGGGGCGTGTCCGCAGAGTGCGCGCGCACGCAGGCCATTATAGGTAGCCCTGACTGGCCCTGAGTTCCGGTGGAGGTTTGCATGAAAAGCACAGTGGCGATATCCTGAGGTGTGACGGGAGGCGCCCGGTGCGGTTCATGTTGAGGGCACGCTCAGCCGAACACATCCAAATGGTCGAGGTGCTGGAAAGGAGCAGGGTTGCGTTTGTTACCGCCGCTTCTCAGTGCGCCTCCTAGTATGATAGCCACACGGAAAACACGATGCCACAAAAGAAGCGGCTTGAAGTTGTTGGCGTGGCGTTCGAGCAATGTGAGGGCAGTCGCCGATTCAAGAATCCCGTCCTGTAACCTTGAAACGAGGGTCATATACTCCCACCCTGTGAGCATGTCAGCACACACCGGTCACCTATGTCAGCCATCGGTGAGATGTCAGCGCCCCGGCGCCAGGCCGAGACGACTTCAACACGGCGGGGAAGGGAGGGGAAAACCCGGCACGCTCCGGCCATCGCGCCACACTAAACGTTTGTCGCGGGGGCCATTGCGATGGTCATCACTTACAAGTTCAAAGCAAAGCATTTCAACACATATCTGCGTCAGCGAGCTGTGTCTTTTGCGCAAGTAGTTTTGCCAGGTTTCTTGCAGTGCTTGTTTACGCGATCCAGCACACTTTAGATGAGCATAATGTAGACAATTCATCGTTAAGACCTCATGACAATACAAACACACGAGCGCGCGGAAATGGGCGACGCGCCGGGAAGGTCGAGGCGCTGAACTATAGCCTAGCGAAAGCATGGAGACAGTTGTCAGGTACACGCCGCTATGCGGCGTTGGCGAGGACTCGCCGCTGTGCTCACTGTTAGAGATTGACGACTACACCATCCTCCTGGACTGCGGCTGGGACGACAGCTTTGATGTTGCGCTGCTGGACCCAGTGCTCAAGTGCGTATGTGTGGCTCAGGGGAACTTCAGGAGGGCGGGTGAACTGGAAGGGATGGGCAGGGGGAAGGGGCGTGGGGAAGGGGTAGAAAGGGCCAAGGGAAGGGGCGTGTCTTTGGAACTCTGCCCAAAGAGTCCCTGTGTCCGGCGTGTGCCGCCGCCTGCATCCCTTTCCGCCTCCACCGCCACCCCCTCCCACCCCTGTCCATCCCCATGCTCCCCGGCACTCTCCCGCCACCTCATCCTCTCCCTCACCACCACCCCACCAGGGTGCTCCCGCGCATCGACGCGGTGCTGCTGTCCCACCCCTCGCCCGCGCACCTGGGCTCACTGCCCTACCTGGTGGGCCGCTGCGGGCTGGCGGCGCCGGTGTTCTCCACCAAGCCCACTCGCCGCATGGGCGAGATGTTCATGTTCGAGGCGTGCCTGGCGCACCAGGTGGGGAGGGGGAGGGGGAGGGGGGGGGGTTGCGGAGGGCGAGAGGGGAGGAAGGGGAGAGGGGTAGGGGAGCGGGGTGCTGTGAGTGTGAGAGATGTTGAACGCGGGATAAAGGGGTTGCCGAGGGTGGGAGAATGGGAGAAAGGGCTGGGGGAGAGGTACAGGATGGCTGTAGGGGATTTGTTTGCACGATGCCTGTGAGCGTCCGGGTGAGTGTGGGCCACTGGGGCGGGTTGGGAGGTGCGAGCGTGTCAAGACAGCATGGGTGGTTGTGTCTGCGGGCGAGGCCGGGACAGACTGTGTGGTCGTCCAATCCCGCGCACGGGTCTCCATCCTCGTATCCCACGATCAAGGCCTTCCATGCGGTCAGCTTACCGCCCCCTTCCTTTCCCTTGCTGTTCATGCTTCCCCCCCTGCTGCAACGACCTGTCAACATCACCGCGTCTTGATCAATCATGCATGGAATCCCCCTCTTATCTAATCACTCCATTCGCCGCATGAACGGCTACCCCCTCCCTGGGAATCGTGGTATCCAGGCCGTGTCGGACTTCGCCGCATACGACCTAGACGACGTGGACGCCGGGTTCCGACTGCACCCCCGCTGGACCGAGCTGCGCTACAGCCAGAAGCACCTGCTACTGCCGCCCGCGGCGCCCGGTGCTACAGCCGGCGAGGCGGGCGCAGCGGGGGCGGCGGGCGGGGGTCAGGGGCCGGCGGGCGGCGGCATTGCCATCACGCCACTGCCTGCGGGCCGCTACCCGGGCGGTGCAGTGTGGCGGCTGACGCTGTTGGGCAGTGGGCAGGAGGTGGTGTATGCGGTGGACTTCAACCACCGCAAGGAGAGGTGAGGCGGCGGGATGGGGGCGGCGCGTGGGGAGGGGGGGGGAGGCATTGTCTGTCGCCATGCACTGTAAGCTGTAGAAGCAACGGAGAGAAGGGGAGGCAGCATGCGCAATAAAGCCGGGGGGGGAGCTCAGAGGCCTTGCCATCGGTGATGCGACGCTGACATGACGGTGCCCTATGCGTTGCGCCGCCGCCCACTCCCTCTCCCCCGCTGTGGGCTGCTTAGGCTTCTGGGCCCCGGTGACTCGGTGACGTGGGGATTGGAGTTGACTGCCGGCCTCTCCGCCACCCCCACCCCCCACAGGCTTCTGAACGAGACCACTTTCACCACCGCACTGGCGGCGCTGCAGCCGGCGCTGCTCATTGGCGACGCGGTGAACGGCCTGGCGCCGCCGGCCCCGCCCCGACACAAGCGGGATGAGGAGTTCCTGGGTGCGTGCGCGTCATGGCCGGGCGCGTTTGCCGTTTGTGTGCACGCTGGGGCGTTGCTGGGCGTTACTTCGTTGCTCGCTCGCGGGCCCATGGCTTGGGCAGTGGGAGTCGCGGTGGCTGGAACCCTCCCTGTGATGTATGCACTCCGTCTTGCATACGGCTCCCCCCTCCGCTAGTTTGGCTTCGTTTGGTTCAGTTTGAGCTGGTATTCACAACCCCCACCCACTACCACTTCCTTAACTCTTCAAGAATGTACCCCCCTCTTGGTGTGACAGACGCCATCACGGCCACGGTGGAGGGCGAGGGCAACGTGCTCATACCCACGGACGCGGCGGGGCGAGTGTTGGAGCTGGCGCTGCTGCTGGACGAGCACTTCGCGCGGGCCAGGTGCGTGTGTGTGCGCGTGTCATCACCTCTTTACTTCTTGTTTGCATGTGGAGGTATATGTATGTGTGTTTGTGTGTGTATATGTGCGACAAGGTGTTGGGGTCTCGCCTCGTCGACTCAGGAGTTTCGCAGATCGGGCACTGCCCCTTCCCACTCCCCACGTGGCGCCACCCACCCACAGGATTGCGGCCACGCCTGTGGTGTTGTCGTACACGATCAAGACGGTGCTGGAGTTCGCGCGGACGCAGCTCGAATACCTGGGCAGCGAGATGGTGCAGGTGTGTGTGCGTGTGTGTGTGTGTGTGTGTGTGTGTGTGCGTGTGTGTGTGTGTGTGTGTGTGTGTGTGTGTGTGTGTGTGTGTGTGCGCATGCGTGTGTTACGGCAGCGCAAGGGTGAGGGTTGACACCGTGCGCGCTGAATCAGCAAGCAAGCAACGCCGCGTTTGTGTGAGCGTGTTTCATAGCATGAAGGAAAGCAGGACTGTGCATTCGATACAGAGTCTGTGTACTGGAATGTGCGTGTGCCCGAGTGTGGCAGCGTGTGTCTGCCGGGGCCCGGCCAGCGGACCCGACTGTGGGTGCCCCGACGCGCCAGCCCGGCATGCCCGCTGACCCGGCGCGCCCGCCCGCCAACTCACAATGCCAATACGGTCCACAATGCCAACGCCCCGCCTGTGCCCCCCCTCTCCCTCTCCCTCGCAGGCCTTCTCCCACAAGCGCACCATCCCCTTCACCTTCCGCAAGCTGGCCGTCATCACGCGGCTCGAAGACCTGGGGGCCATACCCGGACCCAAGGTGCGGCTGCGCGTTGTCGTGTGTGCATGTGGAGAAGCACGTTGCAGGGTAGAAGCGTTTTTGGCCATGTGTGTTTTACATGTTACGCCCAACCCGATGCGTTGGGATTCTCCCGTTTGGTCGTCAGCGGGGAGTCTGTCCCATGCCCGGCTTTACATAATGGCCATGCTCTCAGCAGCCAAACCTGGCATCCCTCCGCTTTCTCCCGCTGCCCCACCCGGTCGCGCCAGGACTGATCTGCTGCAACCTGTCAGCAACACCTCGTCTTGATTAAATCATGCATGGAACCCCCCTGTGCTCCGCTCGTTTTCAGTTGGTTTTGGTTTAGTTTTGGCTGGTATTTACAACCCCCCCCCTCAGGTTGTGTTGGCGACGCTGCCCTCCCTGGACTGCGGCCCGGCCCGCCAGTTGCTGGTGGATTGGGCGGCAGCGCCCCGCAACACCATCATATTCACGGAGCGGGCAAATGTGCGTGTGCGTGTACCGTGTGTGTGACACAGGCGGGGGGCGTTTACGAGGGAGCGGGGGGAGGTTCCCTGACCTGATTTACAGCACGCGAGACAGGGTGTGGGACCCCTGCTCTGTTATCCCTCCCTGCTGCTGCTGTCCGTATCGCGAACGGCGCTACTGCTACGCGCTTACCCGCTTTCAATCTTACCTGCCGCCACCCTCCGCTGTCACCCCCACCCCCGCAGCCCGGCACGCTGGCGCACGCGCTGCAGAACCACGTGGCGGCCCCCGGGGGCGAGCCGCTGCGCCTGCCGCTGCGGCTGGCCAGCCGGGTGCCGCTGGAGGGCGAGGAGCTGGCTGCGTGGCAGGCGGGCAAGGAGCGCGAGGCGGCGGAGGCGGTCAGCCGCCGGGCCAGTGGAGCGCTTGGTGGGTGGATGCGCGGCACATGCTTGGAAAGGTGGCAAAGAACACGAAGGGAGGTAATGCATGCACACAAACCTGCCCCCCCCACCTCGCCAAGACGCCGGATGCCATCTTCATTGGACTGCGCCTGCCTCCTCCGCCCCACCTGCCGCAGACTCGCTTCCGTCGCTTACCCTCACGAGTAGCACCCACCTCACCGCCGCGGCCCGTCTGGCGGCCGCCGCCCGCCTCGCCACCAGCGGCGGCGTCGCGGCCACACCCAGCGCCGCCGCCGGCTCACTGGCGCGAGGCGGCGGCGGCGGCGGCGGCGCGGCTGGCAGCAAGAGCGCGGGGCCCCTGGACCAGCCGCTGCGCTCCTGCACCAGCAGCATCAGCAGGCTGGTGGGTGGCGGTGTGGTGTGGTGGGCGCTTGGGTGGCTTCTGGGTGGCGGGCCGTGGTCGTGGGGGCTGGGCATTGGGGTGGGTGGGCAGCCGGCCAGCGGTTTGCCGCGCACGCGCATCGGGGCTCCCCAGCGGGGGCTCCCTGGCTGCGTCGGCTGCATCGTCTGCGCTGCGACACTCCAGCGCCCTCAGTGCGCACGCACATGCACCTACACGGCTACAGTGCACACGCAGTGTACCCGCAGTCCGGTGGAGTCGGGCCTTTCGGGGCTTGTGTGCTGTCACCCTGGCATCTCTGTCCGCGCCCGCCTGACGCACCTGCACTCGTTGCCCGACCATCCTGGCAGGTGCGGGACGCAGCCACAGGCGCCATCGTGCAACAGCTCGGCAGCGGGGCGGCGGCGGCGGCGGCCGGGGCGGGGGGCGGTGCAGCGGCCGGAGGCGGCGGCGGCGGCGGGCTGGGCTCCGGGTCTGTCAGTGCGGCGGCTAAGCGGGCGGCGGAAGAGGGGCTGCTCATGGACGGATTCGAGCCGCCGCAGGTGCGTCTGTGCGCTTAGTGATTGGTATTGTTTGTGGTTTCGTTTGTGTGTGTGTGTGTGTGAGAGTGTGTGTGTGTATTGACTGTGTGTGAATGTGTGTTAATGTGAAGGAAGGTGCGTGTCCGTGTGCAGTTGGTATGATGTGAGCACGGTATCATGCACACACATGAACACAAGCCCCCTCCCGCACAGGCCGCCGCCTACCCCATGTTCCCGGATGAGGATGCTGAGCTGTATGTGGAGTGGGACGAGTACGGAGCCAAGCTGGGAAAGGAGGAGTTCAGGGTGAGGGAGGGGGCCCGGGCCGGTGGGAGCGTGTTTGTGTTTTCGAGTGTTTGGGCCAAGGGCATGTGGCAGTTGCGGTCGGGGGTTTGCGGGTGGGTGCCGAGGCATGTGTGACGTCAGCGTGGGGAGCTGTCAGCCGCACGGCATGGGATGAGACACATGACCTCCACACCATCCACCGGCTCACTATCTTTCGCCTCTGCCTCGGCTCCGCTTAAACTGTATCGCTTGGTTTAGTTTGGGTTGGTATTTCCTTAATCATGCATGGAACCCCACCCCCTGTTGCATCCTGTACCGCTTTTCCAAACATCCTTGCAACCTGCCCCCAACGCGTCTGCTACACTACTGTTCCTGGCTACGCCTTTACTGCTCAAATAATCATGAATGTAACCCCCGCCGTGACCACCACGGCTCGTCGGCAGGTGCCCATGGTGCTCGACGCCGCCACGGGTCTGGGCAAGGCGGCTGGCGGCGGCGGCGTTGACGGCATGGACGTCGACGACGGCGGCGGCGGCGGCGCGGGCGGCGGCGAGGGCGGCGAGGGCGATGTGGCGGACGAGGTGGATGAGGCGCCCACCAAGTTGCTCGTGAGCGAGGTGCAGCTGGAGCTGCGCGCGGCGCTGCGGTGAGGGCGGCGCGGCCTCGCTTGCTGTCTTACCGTGTCATTTATCTTGTGGCATAACACTGCTTCTACGATAATGCGGCGTGAAGACCATGGCCTCCGCTCCCCAATAACTGACTTGTCATGAATGCAATCCCCCGCCTCCTGCTCCCTGCCCAAGCTTCTTCGACTTCGAGGGCCGCTGTGACGGCAGGGCGCTGCGGGACTACCTGGCGGCGGTGGCGCCGCGGCGGCTGGCGCTGGTGCGGGGCAGCCCGCAGGTGGGGCCGCGTGAGGCGCGAGAGAGGGACTGGGGGTGGCGGATGGCGATGGGGGAGGAGGAGGGTAAGGGCCGGCAAGGCGACGCCTGAGGGGTGGTGTCATAGGCCAGGGGCAGGGGGCTCAACACCGCAAACCACCTTGCCTCTGAGTCTGAGCCACCCGCCTCACCCGCTTTCAATCATTCATGCATGTAACCCCAACAACTTCGCTTCGTAGAAATCGTGAATGCAACCCCCGCCCCTCGTCCGCGCCGCCCGCAGGCCATTGCTGAGCTGGCGGGTGGCCTGGCTGCCGACCTGTCCGACTACGGCAGTGGCGTGGACACACCGGGTGCGTGACGGCGTGACGGGAGAGCATTGAAGGGAGGTGTGCGTGTTTAGTATGTGTATGCGTGTGTATGTGTGCTCGTGCGTGCCTGACAGACGTGGCAGGCGCGGGAAGGGGGCGGGCCGATGGGGACTGCTGTCAAGGGTAGAGGGGCTAAGGAGCTCGAGGGCGGGTGGCAACGCAGGATGATGGTGCTGGTCAAGTCGTGGGGCCGTGCCGTGGGGCGCCGCTTGGGATGTGGTCGGGCGCCCTGACACAACATCACAACACGGGGCAGCCTCCGGTAAGCGGGGCGTGCACATCGCAGTGCCATACCGGTGCGCGCTTCTGAGCGCCGAGCCCAGCCTGAATGAAAAGGTCTACGTGCTTTCCACTTTGCAACCGGCTGTGGGACCGGCTGCTCAGTCCCCGCGTGACTTGCAACGCTCCACTCCGCTCCCCCCCCATCCCCATTTGCCCTCCCACGGTGTGCTTCGCTGGCTTGGTCTGGTTGGGTTAGCTTGGGCTGGTTTTTACAACCCCCCTTCTCACTGCTCAGGCCTGTTATCAACCCCCACGCCCCTCAGGCCCTGGCGAGGTCGTGGAGGTGCGGCTGGCGGCCAGTCACGTGGCCGCACTGAGCGAAGCGCTGGCGGGCGGGCTGGCGGTGCGGACGGCGGGGCAGTACGGCGTGGCGTGGCTGGAGGGCGTGTTTGGATCCGGCGGGCCGGCGCCACCCCTGGATCCGATTACTGGGGTAAGTGAGGGATGGGTGGGTGGGTGGGTGGGTGGGTGGGTGCTGTCGGCGGCAGCGGGGCGCTGGGGGCACAGCCGAGCGTGAACTGCGTTTGCAGTGGCGGTCATGCATTTGGCCTCAAGTTGGCTTGTGTTGCCCGTCATGCTGGCTGCATGCCGCAGTAACCCTGCTGTCCTCGTTTGACATTTCGCATTCACGCCGCACACATCATAACACCGCACTGTGCCGCCATGCGCCAACTGCTTTACCGACATGGCCGGTTGTGCGCTTCGCCCAGGCGCCATTGCTGCAACTCGAGCCCATGGAGGAGACAGAGGAGGGCGGTGGCGGCGGCGCGGCTGCTATGGCGGCGGCGGCGGCCCTGGCGGCGGCGGGCGGCGGGGCGGGTAGCGTGTTCCTTGCGTCTGCGGGCGCGGCGCTCACGCTATCGAAACTCAAGGCGGCACTGGCGATGCAGGGTGGGTCGCTTCAGGCATGGCTACTTGCAAGGGATGGGTGGGTCGGCGCCGGTGCTTAAGGGCATGACGGCCCCTTTCTTCAGTCTCGTCTCTGCCCCTGTGCAGCCCAACTGCTGCGGCGCTTCCGCTCCGCCATGCCCATCTGGTAGACCAGACCATACCAGACTAGCCTGACCAGACGCCTCCCTGTTCTCATCCCCCTCTCCAAACCGCCCTATCCTTTCTCCTCCATCCCTCGTTGCACCGCACATACACACATTTACAGACATCCAGAGCGAGTTCATGGGCCGCGGCGTGCTGGCGGTGTACCCCTCGGGACCGGGCGGCGAGACGCTGGTGGTGACGCTGGGGGGTCCCGGCGCGGTGGCGGGCGTGGCGACGGACCGCGCGCACGTGTCGTTGGAGGGGCCCGCCTGTGACGGCTACTATACCGTTCGGGAAGTCATCTATGCGCAGTTCGGCGTGTGCTAGGATTAGCAAGGCTGGAGAGTTGGAGGAGAGTGGCAGATGTTGCGCGAGGAGGTTGGCGGGTCGGGCTGCGATGAAGGAAGCCGCGGGCCAACCGCCGAAAGTCCGTCGGCCGATCTGCTGTAGTCTGCCACTTGTTATGGATTGTCACACCCTGCAAGGAGTTCTCGTGTATGTTGTAGCTGATTGCGATAAAGGTCTCTATTTTGCACGACTTTGAGAGCAGGCAACTTCGAAGGCAAGGGTGAAGGCCCAGGGCCCAGAAATGAAGGCCGCGACTCGTCAGAGCAGCTTGAAACCAGCTCCGCCCACGTCAGTCGATAGTGGATCGATGCCATGGCTATGGATTCCGGAGCTGGTCGATCGGTATGCTAGCGCGCTGCCGTTGAACGAAATTGCAGCGACGCTCCGCTGGCATGGCTGGAGGAACAGGGTCCGGGCAAGAAGAAGTGGGCCAAAGCAGTCCAGTACTTGCAGGCGCTAGACTGCGAGTTGCCGCCAGACAAGACTGGCGGGGAGCTGCAGAAGATGGTCATGTACGCCGGCGCCAATCTCAGGAATAGGCAGCTTGGGAAGCAGCCAGCGCAGGCTGTGGTGCAGGCGGCGGCGGCAGCGGCGGAGGCGGAGGCGGCAGCGGCGGAGGCGGAGGCGGCGGTGCCAGCCGCTCAGGCGGCGGTGGCTGCGGAGGCGGGGGCGGTCACGGCGGGAAGGGAGGAGGAGGTGTGAATGCGCTGCCAGGCGCTGAGGCCAGCTGGTCACCGTAGGTACGGTACCGCCGCAGCGCGTCGCACATAGGGGGGCGCCGCGCTGACTCAAGCCGCGGGCGGCGGACACGCGGAGCTCTGCCGCTGGCTGCTGGCGCAGGGCGCAGCCGGCAGCGGCGGTGACGCCGGCGCACAGACGTCGCAGCAGCTACACGCGGCATGGGGGCTGTGGGACAGGTCGGCGATGGCAGCTGCAGCTCGAGGCGGTCACTTGGGACTCATGGAGGAGCTGTGGGCGTGGGCGCACGAGCGCGGCCTGGTGAGCAGCTCAGTAGAGAAGAGGGGCCGGACCGCGCCTCAGCCAGCCTCATCACCGGCACCTGCAGTGCTGCAACCGCAGTCACTGCCTCAGCCAGAACCGCAGGTGCCACGGCCTGCGGTGGCAGCCGAGGCGGCAGCGCAGGGCGGGGCAGAGCAGGCGCTGAGTGGGGACACACGCGGGGGCGAGGCAGAGAGTGGGGGGAAGGGCAGCAGCCAGGACGCAAGCGACAGCGGCGGCGCCAGCACCAGCAGCGCCACAGTGCCTGCTGCCGCGACGTGCGCCAATCATAGCCTGGCGTGGGGTGACCTCGCGGCTTGGCCCATGGTGGCTGGAGCCGCACACTCAGTTGACGTGGACACACTAGGTACGCAAGGCTGCATCGTGGGCGTACGACGAGCATGCCGTGACGGTGTTCGAACGCAAATATTGCGCAGCTGGCGAGGACTGCCACCAGCCGCTAGTTTGAGCCGCTCACCTGCCAACGACCTGCCACCCTGCCGGCCCCATTCGTCCGTGCCCGCTGCCTGCTGCAACAGAGCATCTGCTATGCATGGTGCACGGCGGCGACGGCGCGATCGAGACGTGGCAGCCGCAGCAGGCACTGCACGGCGGCCCGCCCCCCAGTCGGTCGCTACTGATGGACCCGGTGCTGGTGCCGTACATGCAGCGCTCTGCCATTGTGGCGGCGGCGGCAGGCAGCGCCGTGGACTGGGACTTGAAGGTGTGGGTGCGGGCCGTTGCCGTGCGAGTGAGGGGGTTGTGAGAACCAAGCCCGGAGGCAGAAGCGTGGGGAGCGGGCAGGGGTGCGTAGGATACCGTCAGGTTTGGGGAAGATTGAGGTGTTGCCGGTCCGCACCCAAGCAGAGCCGCGTGAGCCCATTGCCACTGATGCAGTCTTGCAGCCAGAGCAAATGGTGCAACCCCTAGGACCTTTAACGCGACTCTGCCAACCGCCTGCAATGCCGCTGTCACGCACGCGCGCGCACAGATTGAAATGCTGGAGGCACGCGGCATCGTCCAAATCCTCCCCGGCTGCTTGCCGGAGGCTACTGCCGCCGCTGCGAGGCTGTGGCCGCCGGCACGGGCCCTCCACCGTCTCAACTGGCTGGTCCAGCGCGGCTATGGTGTCTCCTACCTAGCTACACGTGCGGCCACCCTCGCGCTCATTGAGGCTTCTAAGGAGGAAGAGGCGGCAGCCGCAGCTGCGGCCGCGGCCGCGGCTGCTGCAGCCGCGCTGCGGGAGCTGAGCGGCAGGCCATTGGAGGCGGGGGTCGCAGGGGTGGGTGGTGCAGGAGCAGGCGTGGCGCGCACGGGCGCGGGCCGGGTGTCAGGGTCAGGTGAGGCGGCGGGTGAGGTGGGGGTGCCAGTGGACAAGCTGGCGGTGCTGGAGTTCGTGCTGCGGGCTCAGGCGCGCGTCACTGACGACACGGCAAACATGGCCGCTGCCGCTGGACTGCTGGAGGTCCTTCAAGTGAGCTGTCACTGGTTGTCAGGGGATGGGACTCGGGTGCTACACGGCACCGCGCACTCCATGGCCTGTCCATGGAAATGCTACACCATGCATTGCTTTCGCCGTGCACACATTTTCCAAGTCATTTGGGCCTTCTTCTGTGTCTTGAATTGCACAAAACAAGGGAGGACATGCGGGCAGGACTGTGTGCCATTCTCATTTGTAAGACCCTGTTGTGCGTGTGTGCCTGTTCACCTGATGGTGCAGCTGTTTGACGGGAGTCTCAACGTGCGCCTCAACGCCGATGCACTCATGCTGGAGGCCGCGCGGGTAGGCTGGCGTGTACACCGGGGACTTCGGGGCCGCTGTCGCTGTGCAAGTCACCGCTTGCATTGAAGCTTGGCCCACACGTGCAATTGCATTGTTGCCACCCTCATCGTACGCGCCCTGTCGCCACGCCAACCCACATCAACGCAAACTAAGCACGCACATGCCCCCTGCCCCGCACCTCTCTTGGGCCCTATGCCTTGACGTGTAGGCGGGCCAGCTGCACGTGGTCAAGTGGTTGGCCGCCCGCCACAACGGCGAGTGCCAGCTGTCGTACGCCGTACTGGCGGCGGCGGCGGAGGGCGGCGCGGTGGAGGTGGCGGCGTGGCTGCACCAGCAAGGCTTGGAGCCGAAATCCGAGTGGGCAGACCGCGACTCGAGGGCAGTCAACGATGCGTTCCCGGTGCGTGCCGCGGCGGCGGGCGGCTCGGCGGCGGCGCTTCGCTGGCTGGTGGAGAAGGGCTACCCTGTGACGGTGAGATTGTGGCGTGCGGGGGCTGTGGGGCATGCGACGTGAGGAGCTGGAGGTCATGCGTAGCCGCCCGCACGGCAGGAAACAAGCAAGTGTCAATTGAAGGCTGCCCGTAACGTTTGCCATGCCGTATTCTGCGTCGTCGGTGTTCTTTCGAACAGGATGACGGTTCACCGTACGTTCTCGCAATCCGTAACGGCGACGTGGTCACGCTTCGGAACCTGCGAGCGCTGGGCTGCCGCTGGGACCCGCACTCGCCTCAGCTGGCGGCGGCGGCACGCAGCGCGCAGCTCACGTCGGGCTGCGCCGCGGTGGTGTTGTGGCTGGAGGAGCAAGGCCTGGACCTGGAGAGCGTGGAGAGGGCCGCGCGCAAGAGGGCAAAGAAGCGTGCGGCAGCGATGGCAGCGGCGCGCGCGCGTGAGACTGCCGCGGCAGCCAAGGCGGCAACGGAGGCAGGGGCATGTGGTGGCGCTGGGCAGGGGTGGCTGGCTAGCTGGTGGAAAAGTGTCAGGGAGCGCATTCGGGCTCGGCGATGGCAGAAGCACCCCCAGTGCGGTGGGGTAGTTGTGGTGTAAGAGTGACAGGGCAGCCTGCTGCGAGACGTTAGCGGTTCACACACACCGGCACTTTGGCAGGTGCAGGTGCAGGTGGCACCCCCCATGTCACATGTACGGTATAATCAGCAGGACAGGGGGCTGGCATATGCGCGCTATTGGAATGCAGAGGAACGCAGATGCTCAGAGAGAAGTGGCTTGAAGCTATTGTCTTGGCTGTTAGTACACCAGGTCAGCAGCGGTGCGTCTGTACGCCGTGTGTGAATTGGTTTTGAGCCTTAATGGTGGCCATGACTCAACAGGTGATGTTACAGGGGGCATACAGGCGAGCCAGGGCCGGTAGGCCCATGTCAGGGTAACCGATTGCCGCTGCCTCGCCGTGCCCCGCACAAGGACATGGCGACACGGTGACGGTGACTTGCCGATGACAAACAACAAACATACATGGCGCGCTACTGCGCGCGAGTGCCAAACCTGCACCGTCCAATTGCACTGCTCCCTTCTCAGTATGTAGGCCCCGTGAAGAGCCATGTTTTGTGTGCGCACACACTGCTGCCACTCCACGCCACCCTTGTAGACACTCTCTCGTATCATTCGCTGTCAAGGCTCTGGAACCTACCCCTCTAAAAGAAGCCGAACTAGCCTGGTGTCCGAGTTTCTATGCATTGCCCTGAAGGCAAAACCATATCAATGCAGCGCTGACGTGCGACAACAAAACATGAACATCAAATAAACACGAAACAAACACCATATACTGCACGCAAGAACTGCAGCCGCGCAGGTTACACAGCGGCTGCAGCCGTCTCTTCACTCCACTCGCTCTTTGCCCAGCAAGCCCAGCGCTGGACGTCTTGCGAGGCGGGCCGGGTTGCAGCCACCCTATGCCTGCGCAGTATCTTCCAGCCGCCGTTGCCGCTTGTTTCCACGCCCGTCGCGGCGGCGGCGGCGGCGGCTCCTGCAACCAATCTCGCAGCCACCACTTCGTTGCACGCTAGGAGGCCGAGGAGCGCGCTACCGCCCGGGACCCCGTGCCCACAAGCAGCTCCGCCGCCGCGCTGAACTCCACCGAGAGAGCCGCAGGCAGCCCCACCGGCGAGCCTGCTGACGCGACAGCTGCGGGTGTGGCGCGGCCGGGCACCTCCGGCGCCTGATCAGCCGCGTCACAGCTGCAGCCCGGCCCGCCGCTGCACGGCTGGCCGTCGCTGGCAGCACACGGCGCGACGGCGGTCGCGACTGTGGGTGCCGCTCTCCGCTCGTAGGCTCGCGCCTCCGCACCGGCACCTGGCGCCACACCATTCAGCCCGCCAGCCTCGAGGCTGCTTCGGCCGGCAGCGCTTCCGTTCAACGAATAGCCGTTCACCGGGGCCTGCGAAGCCGCTGGCAATAAGCCGTTGCCGCTACTGCTACTGCTGCTACTTGTGCCGCTCCTGCGCAACACGCCGGCGCCGTTGGTAGAGCTGCGCCCCGGCCAACGCCCTGCCTCCTCACCCGCCGATGTCCCTGCCGAACACGGCGTCGACTCCGATGCAGGAGCTCCGTTGTGCGGGTATGACCCCGTCGGCGGGGCTGGAGCGGCAGCTTGCACAGGCGCCGCTCCATGTGACGCTGCCTGCCGTTGCCACTCTTGCCTCGCATCCGGCGCTGCTCCAGGAACCCCCTGCTGCGGTTGCTGCTGGTCCTCCTCAGGCTCCACGACTGGTACAGCGGCCTCGGCTCGCGCGAGCGCCTGCGTACCCGCCACTGCGGCCGAAGGCTCCCGCTCCCTCGCCCGCTCCGCCTCGCGGTCCCGCTCCCTCGCCTCCCGCCCCCGCTCCGCTTTGCGCCGCTCCTGCCGCAGCAGCTGCTCCACCTCCTGCCGCCCCTCCTGCCACCCGTCCTGCCACCCCTCCTGCCACGCCTCCTGCCGTCCTTCCTGCCGTCCCTCCTGCCGCGCCTCCTGCCGCCCTTCCTGCCGTCCCTCCTGCCGCGCCTCCTGCCGCCCTTCCTGTCTGAGGCCCTCCTGCCTGGGCCCCTGCTGGCGCTGCTGCTGCTGCCAGCGCACCGCCTCCTCCAGGTCTCGGACCTCGTCGGGCAGGTCGATGGACAGGTCGGCGGGGAGCGCCTCCAGGTAGGGCGGCCAGCCGATGATGGCGTAAATGGTGCGCAGCAAGATGGAGGTGGGGCCCTTGGGCCACGTGGAGCGCTCGCCCAGCAGCCCCCAGTACTCCACCGTGTCAAGCTCCTGATGGGGGCGATGCGGGTCAGGGATGCGGGTCAGGGGCAGCACGGGAAGATGCGCCAGCGCGGAGGGAGGGCGAGAGCGCGGGCTTGTTGCAGTTGGCGCGGTGTTGTGTGAGCGCTGTCGCTGGTGTGAGCTGGGGCGCTTGCAACACGCGTGTGGGTCTGCGTGCGCGGCTGTGGCTGGGGGAGCTTGGACGAGGGTATGTGTGATCGTGTGTACGTGCGCGGCGTCAGGTCAGTCACACTGATGCCATCAGCTCGCAGGGTTGCCCGCCCCTCCGACTGGTTACCCCACACACCGCACGCGACACCACGGCTTCGTCGCACCATTACAACACAGCAGGCCCGACTCTGCTGCCCGTATCCGCTGTGCCCCCGATGTGGTTTGCCGGTCCCCGCGTTGATGTCTGGATCCACGGCCCGTTCGCACGGTACGACAAAGGCTTCGGGCGTGCATATGCCCCGCCTGCGCCTGGCCGCATCAACCCTGTCCTTTGACACCACGGTGTGTGGCCCCGATCCAAACCCTACAGCAGCAGGACCGGTCCCGCCGCATGGACGTCACAACGGCAATCCCGCAACCCCGCCCAGCCGCTGTGTCTCACCCGCACGCTGGACTGGAAATGAATGTACACTTGCGCCCGCGCCAGCTCCGGCTGCCGCTGCAACAGTTGCCGGTCCGCGTACACGATCGTGTCCAGCACCTGGGAGGGGAAGGGGCACCGGGAGGCCTCAGGCGCGTGACAGAGACAGGCGTGTGCAGCTGCTGACACGGTGACCTGACCGGCTCAGCGCACCGCAGAATCCCAGTCTTACAGTCGTGCATTGCGTATAACGACGCAATATCATGCTTGTATGCGAATGTCTTACACATACAAGACCGTGTGACCAGTCGGCGCGGACGATCCATTCGTGCGGGAAAACCCTGACACGTATACACCCTACTTCCCTCCCCGCCCTGGCCGGCAGACGCTCACCAGCGGCATTTCCCGCCGGAAAATGTAATTCCGGAGTAGCGGTGGGGCAAGCCAACGCTCCTCGCCGCTCACGTGACAGTAGACGTGCAACGCATAGCCAGACGCCCCCACCGCGACCCACTCGGCGATGACCTCGTCACGAAGCAACCGAGTGTAGAACCCCGAGATCTGCTGCTGGTTGTAATCTGCACCTATCGTAAGGCGTAGATTGCCGGTGATATCGTTGTGTGTAAGCGTATACTTTCTGCTGCGGGGTGGTGCGGGCTCCAATGAGCTGGTCCCCGCTGCAAGCAGGACCGCGAGCTTCTCCGGCTTGAACGGAGGCGGATCAAAAAGGGCCTTTGTCGCCTGCAGGCATCGGAAACGGCGTTAGGAACTCGCAGGATAGGGCTCGCCATGCTGTTTGGGCTCACCACGCCCCGCCGCGGAGTCCACGTAGGTTGTCGCCTGGAGGCCGCAGTGCTTTTCGCTACGCATTCTGAAGTTGATGCCGAGTAGTGGGTAGCACACCGCGACGCTGCGCTCTCAAGCGACGTGGGCCGGCCACACAGGCCTCTTCGCGTTGGCGTCGTGCTGCAGGTGTGGCACGAGGCGAGCGCTGTCATTATAGCTGGACGAGTCTACACCTCATTGGCGTAGAAGCTGCCAAGAGCAAAATGTTGGTTTTGTAGCTTGCAACTCAGGCTCTGTCAGTGCATCTCGTTATACCAAGTCGTGTCTAACATACTTACCAACTGGTGGTAAGCGACCAAGCATGCGCGCCCAACGACGATGTGTACGGCGTGTGTGCCAGTGAGCCGGATCTGCCCCTGCCCCGCGCCCTCCGACCCCCCGGCTTCCCGCACTCGTCCTTGGGCCCATGCATTCACGCATTTGCATACTGCATCATGATATGACGTGTTTATCTAGCAGCGATAGTCCAATCAGGAATCATCTCAGGTCCACGGGAAACGACGGGAAGTGTTGGTATCGTGGTTCCCTTCCCTGCGTAGTTCCATGCTCTGCCTGACTGCGGTTACGCGGTGGTAGTGCTGGATGGAAGAATAGTACAATACTACGCCACGCCCACGCTGTCCAGGTCCAGCCAGAAAAAGCGTTGCGGGTCTCGGGGTTCCGCCTTGAACGCGCCCATCATCGCACCGCACCGCGCGTAGTGCTTGATGCACAGCCCAGCACACCGCTGACACAAACTGTACCCTCGCGAGAGCCCCGCGACGCAACAGTATCGCACGTGTGCGGCTCGTCAGGACCTCAAGCCTGTGCACCGTGCGTTGCCGATCATACCACATCAAGTGCACACATGCCGTACACATTTGGTGCGGCTCCATCTGACACCTCACCCTTTCTCGACGCACGCTCCACTGCCCCTTGCAGACCAAGCCAAATCATAAATGGTGCCGTGCCTCGCCCCTCTGCCGCGCTCGCCGATGAACAATATACTCATCACCTCGTGGTCCATGTCCCTTCTTGTCATGTCGCGTCATGTGCCGAGCCCCGCGAGTCGCCAAGCCCTCACAAGTCAGAACACAACGCGTTCTCCCCGGCTCCGCCCCAATTTCCAGTGCTGCCGACGCTGGTAAGCCCATACTGATGCACCACAATCCAGCTACTTCTGCGCCTGCCGCTGCCGCCGCCGTGGCTCGACTCATTTCCGCTGCGTGACGGTGAGGTCCAGGTGCAGGTACAGCGGCTTGACGCTCAGCAGCCCAGGCTTTTTGCTGCGCTTGTAGTCCGCGGGCTTCTTGTACACCTGCTCGCACATAGCGTGTAAGGACACATACTGCATCTGAGGGCACGTCACAAAGACTCGTTCACGTCATGCATTGATAAAGGAACACCCGCGGGCCGGGTTTGGCCGCGAGAGGCAGCAGCGCCAGTGGTAAAGCGCAGACGTGCCAGCCCCGCTCAGCTTCCCGGCCCACTCCACTCACCTCCAACGTGACGGGGCCGGATTTGATCTCGTCCATCTCCATGAACGCATAGGCCTTGACACTTTTCTGCAGAGAAGAACGGTGTGCAAGCGCTCGCCTTGCTTTGGCCTTGCCGCGTTTCAGTATCGGTAATCACCGGAGGGCAAGCTTCAACGTGTCCTTTCCCCTGACCCTCAATCCTGACGATGAAAGCCAACACAGCGTCGCGCAGGCTTGCGGCAACGCCCAACAGCGGCCGGCGCGCACCTTATTCTTCTTGGCCTTGAAGTGCCGGAACTCGAAGAAGATAGCCGCCTTGTCGCTGAGCGAGTTCAGCGGCGTCTGGATGTAGATGGTGTTCTCAAAGAAAACGTAGCTCAGGTTGGAGCGGCCCACCGGCGTTTCCTGTTATGCGAGCACGCATGCCACGTTTGCTGTCTTTGCACCGTAGGCCGTGCTGCACGGTCAATGTGCTGCACAGTTGATGCCTGACCCTATCATGGCAGACATCACCCAACATGCTGCAGTCTTGCTGGACCCAGTCCTCACAGCTAACCCTCTCCCCATCCCGCCCACTTGTGCGCACACCTGCACGGCCTCCACCGCCTTGCCCTTCTCATCGCGCACCGACACCGCCACGCGCGGCTCATAGTAGGACATGGCGTCCTTGAAGCCCCACTTGTCAATGAACACCACCAGGCTGATGTCGCCCTTCTTGTGCGCCGGCGCCGGCCGCAGCGTGCCGTCGCCAGGGTCCATGGCCGCCTCCTCCTCCGCATCCGCGTCGTGCACCTGCGCGCACCGTCACCGGGTCCATGCTTACATGCTCATACACAAGCATGTTCAGTTGTACAGCTTCATTGCAGGTGGCTGCATAACACATTAACATGAGTCACGTCTGCTCGGGGCTTGACCCGAAGTGGCAATAGCATGAGCTTACACAGCAGCAGGTACCGCCCTTCGTTGCACATGTTAGCGCCCACAACTGCTTACCTCTGCTGGTGCACCGAACGCCAGACCAACGGGCCCTGGCGTGATGGTGCCCTCCGGCTTTACGTGTGGGAGCGGGAAGACCGCTGTGGAAGAGCACAAGGTAACAACGGGCGTAACGCGACCATGGACTTAGGTCTGGTACACGACGTCACCCATTTCTTCCCGCCGCTGGCCACCTTACCATCAGTAATAATGATCTCCTTCATGAAGCCTTTCAACGTCTTCATGCCCGCCAGGCCGACATTCTTATTTGAGCTCTTGGAAAGCTCCTGTCGACGCCAAACAAGCCCAATTGAGCAGTGGTACACCAACAGCCATTTTCAAGGAACGGAACGGCTGCAACTGGGCCTGCCCGCCACAACACGCGTCAACCTTCACCTAGCCAGCTGTGATGTAGCTGGTCTCTCTGTTTCCATGTTCACCACTATGGATCATCCCAGCCCTTGCGCGCGTCCTACCTCGATCCGGTACTTCAGGGCACTCGCCAGCTTGCCGATGCCGTCCCGGCGGTTCATGGGCAGCTGCAGCACATTCTCCACATATTCCTGCAGCCCACACACGAAGCCGGTAATTGCAGGTGCGCTGTACGCACGCCGCTGTTAGGACAGCAGGCAGGTGTCGTACTGCCGCCGACACGTCAGTGGTCGTGCCCATCCCCACGAAGTGACACGCGTTTCCCTGTCCCACTTGTCTCTCACCGCGGCTGCCGCAACCTGAAGGCGTTGATATCCCTCCAGTGCCTCCTCCACCTGCGCCCATACAGCGGAATCATACAATAAACAGGGCCCGCAAGGAGAGCGACGCGCCGTGGTCGAAAGCCCGCTGACATAGTGTGTCGAGCCCGAGAGTCCCCGTCGCACCTGGCCCCAGGTATCATAGTCTACGGCTTCTTGAAATGCTCGATCCCAGCGAGCGCGAGTGTCCTCCATTTATATCACTTCGTCCGGTCAAGTCCACGTTGTTCTCCTCCCGCGAGCTGCCGCTCCTTTGAGCAGTCGAGTTATGCTTCAATCTTTATTACAGGCGAATACCGATAGCAGATATGACCAACGCGCTTCGTTGAGGTGGTCAACGCAAGACGGCAAGCGAAACAGAAGGAACTGCCAGAGCACCGATCTAGGTGTTATAGTGTATATAATCTGGGGTGAGCGCTAGTCAGAAGCTATCTGCGTAAGGGCTTGCAGTTGCAGCTGTGCAAACCTTTCAGGACTTGGTTAAGGTCGTTAGGTAAGGTACTAGCTATATCAGAATACAATGGATGAGTGAAGATGGACAAGCAAAGGAAACAATGAAGGGCTGCATGGTAATCCTGTAGACTTCGTCGCCAGCCTTCGCCTAGCATCCTTGAATTCATGCGTATAGTGCACAAACGAGTACTGACCTTAGACTTTTGCTGACACCAGGGCACATAAGGCGCTGTATTTCGCCGTTCAACAGTCCAAAGAGCTCGCATCCAATTCTAGACGCCTGTAGTATCAAGAAGAAAATACAATGGATGCTCTTATGGTGCGCTCTGCGGTTAGGCTGCAGAATCGTCGATCATTATAACACGCGGGCGTTCCCTGACACGCGCAGAACCGCCTTACAAAGCCACAAAAGGATAAGATCACACAATTTCGAAGTATAACTGGAGCAAGGTGAGGGCCGCGCTGCGCCAGTGGGGCTTGGGGCCCAGCACCGCAGCGCTGCTGAGGCTAAGCCGCCCGCGCTATCCTCGGCCCGCAGCGAGAAGGTCGCGACGGAATGCCTAAAGAACGCCGGGTGGGGTGTGGAGGCGGCCATCGACCACTTCTACTCGTCAGGGCTTGCGGCACAGGCGACGACGGCGTCAGGAGGCCTGGACCTGCGGGCGGTGGAGGGTCTGTACCAGCGCTACAAGGGTAAGACGCTGCGCTCGTCTGAGTCCGAAGGGTGGGAGATGCATGCAACCGGAGGGGAGGAGACGGCGGCGCGGCAGCTAGCACGTGTGCGTGCCGGCAGCGTGCTTGTTTCCAACTGGGTGCCGCAGCCGTAGTGGCCCCAACCCTGCGCGCCCCTGTGCTGTCGCGTCACCATGCCGCTGTTCTTGGCTGCTCGAGCTCAGAGCCGGGCGAGGACTACATCGGCGTGGACGGCGTGCAAAAGTTCTGTGAGGAGCTGGAGGTGGACCCCACAGACATCGTGGTGCTGGTGGTCAGCCACTACATGGTGCGGCGGGGGCGGCGGGGGCGGCAGGGTGGGGCGGCGGTTGAGGGCGCTTGTGGCGTGGCACATGAGGTGTGCGGCGGGGGGCGCACGGTGTGACGATGGGCAAAGCGGTGATGGCGCTGAGAGGCTCAGCTGCCGGACAGCCGCTAACGTGCGTTGCGGGGGTCGGTGGCGGCGTTGACAGCCAGCGGACGCGCGGCGCCACCCTGGATTGTGGGCAGGGCTGGGCGAGGTAAGGGCAAACGTGCAGCCGTTGTCGTGAGGATGTCACTCCCGCACTTTCGGTGTGCGCAACTGGGATGCTTGGTGCCCAGCCAATGACTGGCAGCGGCTCCAAGGTTGTGGCAAGGCCGCAGCCCCTGGTGCACAATGCCGCTGGTGCGCAGTGACACGAGCACCGCATTCACACGGTTGGTTCCACGTGCGCTGTGCAGAACGCGGCGGTTATGTGCGAATATAGCAAGGACGAGTTTACGTCGGGGCTGGTGAAGCTGGGGGTGGACAGCATCGACAAGCTCAAGCGAAAGCTGCCAGACCTGCGCGCTGAGGTGAGCGGCCGTGTGTGCACGTGTTCAGAGAGCATCATGAAGGAGCTTGTGTGTATGTGTATGGTAGTAGGCTGTCGGTGCTTCGATCGCACGGGAAAGTTTTTGGCAGGGAGTATGTATGGGGTGAGGGTACCATGCAAGATGGATTGCGCGTGTCGATTCCATGCTGAGCAACTTACAGTCGGAAGATACATGCGGTGTAGGCCGGCAGCGTTGAGGCTGCGCCAAGACCTGTGTCACGCATGAGGCAGAGGCGGGTGCTGCTGATGATGCTTGCTGTGTCATTTTGTTTCACCCGGGTGCAGCTCAAGAACGACAGCAAGTTTCGGGAGGTGTACTCTTTCGCCTACAACTTCTCGCGAGAGGTGGGTCGAGTCCTTCGCGGCGTGCTGCCAAACCTGCTTTCCGCACAACAGCGGTTTCCTGTGGTAGTGCTCCTGGCCGCTCAGCTGCTGCTTACCGTACTGCATGAGGGAACTCCTGGCCGCTGTTCTGAAACATATGATATGTATCCATGTGCGGCCTGTTGCTGAGCGCAGAAGGGGCAGAAGTGCGTGCAGCTGGACACAGCCATCGGCATGTGGCAGCTGCTGTTCGCGGTGCCGGAGCAGCGCTGGCCGCTCATCGATGACTGGTGCGAGTTCCTGACGCAGCACCACAACAACCGCGCCATCAGCAAGGACACGTGGCAGCAGCTCTACGATTTCATAAAGGTGCGGCCGCGGCCGGAGCGCCTTGTTTGTACGCGGCCGTGTTTGGGGAGGGCAGAAGAGGGTACGGTGTTGTAGCTGTGAAGGAGCAGGAGGACGGGGTGGGCCGCACGGGTGCACCTTGTGTCTGTTGCGTGGCAGACGCTGGCTCATCACACGCATCACAGGCCTTGTTCTCGGTCTGATTGCAAAGCCCGCGGTCTGCCCGCCTGTACCCCGCCGCAGGCTTACTCGCCCTCCTCACGCGCTCTCCCCCTACCACGTGTGCACACTTTGCATGATGCAGACGGTCAAGCCCGACTTCTCCAACTTTGACGAGAACAGCGCCTGGCCCTACCTGCTGGACGAGTTCGTGGACCACATCAAGACCAAGCGCGGCGGGCAATGATGACGCCAGCGCGGCGGGTTGCAGGACACACGGGCTTGGGGTGGGGTGGGAATGGGGGGGTGTAGTGGTGTACAGGGAATGGGCAAGGGATTAGGCAGCGAGTGACGCGTGTAACGTGGCGGCTTGATTTGGGGGCTAAGAACGAGGCGGCTGCAAGTGCCTAGTGTTTGGGTGTAATCATGGATGTGTACAACAGGAAAGTCCGATGGGTCATCGAATGTGGAGCTACGGGACGAAGAATGGTGAGGGCTCGAAGTTCCAGTGTTAGCGGAGCAAGGGGAGGCACACTCCTCTTGGCCACCTTCCCAACTACTACCACGAATGTGAGAGTGCAAAGGTTTGGGGCGTCTGAACTACATACGATTTGGACACTCCGCCATCCAACCGGGTGTGAGTACTGATACCTTGTGCTGCAGTCACCATTTCATTGGCTAGACCAGGCCCTAGGCCGCTCCGTACGTCCTTCACAGAGCGGTGCACGCAGAAACACCGTTAGGCAGCTGATGTGCGCCGAGCTGACCTTGAAGAGGGTTGGAGCGGCGGAGCGTTTGGTGTGGTGTGGGCGGTGCGGCGGCGGAGTGACACTCAAGGGTAGGCACGATGGTGTTGCAGCGACGCTGCACGTGCGGCGCGTGGGTATGCAGGCTGGGACACAGCGCATGCCGTCGCAAATCGCGACAGCCTGGAGCTTTTTTAAGATACAGTGAGAATAAGATTCTGCGCACAGCTGTGAGCCTTCTGGGACGTTCCTTGGCTGCCGGCTCCAAACTCCAAAGTATACCCGCAGCCTGCCGCAGCCATGACCCTGCCGCAGCCATGACGTTTATCAACACGTGAACGCGCCAGCGCGGTGCCCCGTACGCAAGCCATTGGATTGGAGAGTACCGTACTGCCACGCTCAATTGGTGATTTTATAATTGGTGACAGTAAGAAATCGCGTTGGAATTAAACAGGCTGACACAGATTTTGGTGATGGGCTCTGGCAGAAGCCCGTGTCACAGATTTGGTGATGGGACCCCCCGAATCGTACCCAGCGTCTCCGCCCCGGCAGCTGCAACACAAGCCCCGCGCTTGCAGGCGCTCTCCAGCCAACGTCCCACAGTACTTCTGCTGCTCAGCTTCACAACCACGCACCAAGCAGCACCATACCGTACGGTATGCAACACAAGCCCCGCGCTTGCAGGCGCAGTCAGGCGCTATCCAGCCAATGTCCCACAGCTTAAGCTGCTTAGGGCCTTTGGGGGCTACACTGAGCATTGTGCGTACACTATTGCTTAGCATAGGAATAGCGTCACTAGCCAAAGCAGCCTGTTTGCGTGTTTTCGCCCGACTTGGATTCAGAGTGCACAGGAATTGGTGACGGGCTCTGGCAAATCCTAGTCGACATTGTTCCCTGCTACCAAATTGGTGATTTTCACCAAATTGGTGTTACCAATTGAGCGTGGCAGTACGGTAGAGACGACCGGGGCGGCGACGCGCAGTCAGCACTGACCAAGGGTACGGTTACGGTGGTCAGCGGTACGCTGCGTGCCGTGGGGGAGTGCTGCGTGCCACCGCTGGCATGGGCAACCGGGGGCATCCAACTCATGCAGAGCACTCGCACCATGTCTTTACCAGCTCTAAGCCGCCAACCAGCACACAGTACACCCAAAGTCGGGCTAGTTCGAGCTTAATGACCTGAATGACTCTGACTCTGCCCTGGCCTGGCTGGCGAGGGGCCTCTCGCGAACCCTCGCGTCCTGCGGCAATTCTCGATGGCTGCCTACAACAGCAGGGTACCGTTACCCAAGGTCTGTCCTTGGAGCCCAGATGGGTGGGTGGGTGGGTGGGTTGAGTGGGATTGCAATTGCTGGTGGGTGGGTTGAGTGGGATTGCAAGGTGGGTGGGTTGAGTGGGATTGCAAGGTGGGTGGGTTGAGTGGGATTGCAATTGCTGGTGGGTGGGTGGGCCGCTGGGTTTATGCCTGGCTTTAGCGGAAGCCCTTGTGTGGCCCCCCTCCCTCCCACCCTCCCGACCATGCAGACCTGCTACAACTGCGGGTGTCAGGAGATGGCCATCAAGCGGCTTGGGGGGCTGAAGGAGGGGCAGCGGCCCTGGTCGGTCAAAGTCTGCAACGACTGCTTGACGACCTGGGTGAGGACCGTGCATGTGCGGGGACGGCTGGGCACTGGGGACGGATTGATTGACAGGTTGACGGTTGGGACAGCTCATGTGCGCTCTCTTCTTCCTCCCCGTTCCCCATCCCCAGAACCGCGACGTCTCCGCCGCCAACGTGATCCGTGTGCTCCTCCTGCTGAAGCTGATGGGCTTCGAGCGGCCGACCAAGCTGCAGCGGCCGCCATGGGCCGCCGGCGGCGGCGGGGCCGGGCTGAGAGCCTGAACGGCGCTAGCAGGGCGTGGGTGTCGATTGGCGGCGAGTGACGTGACTAGTTTGTTAGCTGCGGGTTAGCACGGACTGTGCACCCCACCCAACCGGCCACGTCCGGATTTGCGGGGATGCCAAAGGCCCCCAACATAGAGGCGTGTGCTTAGTAGGCGCCCGCGTCAAGGTGGCTGGGTTGATAACGACCCGGGAGGGGAGGGCTCAGCCCTTTTCCTGCCTCCCTAAGGCAGCCACCTCCTTGTTAAGATTCACAGCACCGTGAGCCCTCTGGGAAGTTCCTTGGCTGCCAGCTCCAAACTCCAAAGTATACCCGCAGCCATGACGTTTGTCAACACGTGAACGCGCCAACGCGGTGCCCCGCACGCAAACCATTGGATTGGAGACGACCGGCGCGGCGACGCGCAGTCAGCATTGACCAAGGGTAAGGTTACAGTGGTAAGCGGTACGCTGCGTGCCGTGGGGGAATGCTGCGTGCCACCGCTGGCATGGGCAGGCATGGGGCAACCGGGGCCATCCAACTCATGCAGAGCACTCGCATCATGTCTTTACCAGCACTAAGCCGCCAACCAGCACACACTCACACAGTACACCGGAAATCGGGCTACGTTCGAGCTTAATGACCTGATTGACTCTGACTCTGCCCTGGCCTGGCTGGCGACGGGCCTCTCGCGAACCCTCGCGTCCTGCGGCACTTCTCGAGGGCTGCCCACAACAGCAGGGTACCGTTGCGCAAGGTCTGTCCTTGGAGCCCAGAAGGACAAAGGGGACAGCAGAGAAGTGAGAGAACCCCGCCATCCGTGAGTCCGGTCCTCACTTGGCCCTAGGACACAGATGTGCTCACACGGCACACGGCGGCTAGCTTGTGAGAATATGCGTGCGCTCTGGACATGGTGCCCTTGATGCCGCACCAGTGAAGCGGCCTCGTTACAGACATTTCATCGGCCTCAAGGCCCCGTGTGTGTCGTAACCAAACATGTGCCCTCCCTCGCACGGCCCAGGGCTCACCCGTGCGCAAAGGTGCAGTAACATGCCTACACCAGCAAATGCCCAGCCTCTTCCTCCTTGAGGCCACGTCGCCAAGAGCAATCCAATACTACGGTCAGTTACACATATCGCTCATCTCCCAATACGGAAGAAAGGATTCAGTAAACACAATTACATCAAGCGAAGCGCCCTGTTCCACACCTGGGTTAGCACGGCAGCGGCTCCCCACAAGCGCTGCGCCGCTACAGGCCACTTCCAAAGCCAGCCGTCATATTCGCAGCAAAGTCAGGCCTGCAATCAGCTAAGGCCAGTCGTTGCTGTTGTAGGGGCTGTTGCTGTCGCCGGGCCTCGCGCCACTGCCCACGCCGCCGCCGCCGCCCGGCCCCCGAAGCGGACTGCTGTCATCGGCTGAGGAGCCGCCCAGTGGCGTGTTAGCGGTTGCCGTGAGGGTGGCCCCTGCGCCCGGCTTGGCCACTGCCGCCTGGATCTCGGCCCAGTCCACTTCCGGCTCCTCCGAGCCCTGTTGAGTGTTGGGGTGGCAGGCAAAGCTTGAGTACCGGTGCCATCGTTGGCGACAGCCAGAATGCTGGCCAGGCACGCGCTCCGCATGCGCATGCGAACGTGCACAGCGCCATTCGCACCTCTCCCCAGAAACCGCATGCTCAACGTGCCCCCATGCTTGTGTTCGTATGCTTCCAGGTTTTGTCAGAAGTCCCGAGCGACATGCCACACAGCGCAGGCTGCAGCAAACCTCTCCACATGACTCACTGCTGCCGCCGGCTCCTCGTCTTCGTCCCCGCTGTCATCCCAGTCGTTGGCCTCCGCCGCCGGTGTGAACTCCACTTGCTTGTCGTACACGTAACCTGGGTCGCCCGGCCTCAGCTGCATCACGTAGCAGAAGTGGCGGCGGTAGGGGGAAGAAGTTTATAGAATGGGGAAGCGTGTTTCCAGGCATGACTGCTTTGACAACGGCGGGTTAGTCGGCGCGTTTTGGCGATGGGGCAGGAGCCGCGGGATGGAGCGGTGTTGGTGCCAGGGCCCAACGGAAAGGTCTTACTGAAGGCGGTAGCTCCACAATAGGAGTATGACGGGGCTGCCAGGGCAGAGAACGACGCGCGACCATCACATGCGCAAGCCGCTGGGTGCTCCTTCCACAACTCTTAATGCACACGGCTGCCGCCGTGCCCTCGCCCCACGTCCCACCCGCACACACGCCCGGGTTCACGCACCTGGTTCTTCTTAAAGTCCTCCTCCATCACCTGTTTGGCAATCTTGAGCTCCACCTCGCTGACCTGCAGCAACAGCACCACCGGGGCACAGCCGACACGGGGTGACGCGCCGGAGGCGATCGGCTCCGGGCGCAAGGTGACCTTGACGCCCTTGCATACCGTATCCACCACGCGCCCCATGCTCCCACAGGATGCCAGGACAAGAGGCAGCTCGACGCCGCCCACTTCCACACGCACAAGGGGCAGTCCTGAAGCCCTTGGGGCCCATCGTCCCCAGTTTATTCCTGTTGGGAATGGTTGAACGCACCCCGGCAGCCCACGCCGCCCACCTTGTTGAGATCCAAGTCATCCGTGATCTCCAGCCCAATGGTCAGCTTTTCCGCCTCGGCCGCAAAGCGGCTCTTGGGCCCCGTCCCCGCGCCGCCTGCCGCGACGCTGCTGCTGACGCTGGCGTTCAGCACAGCGCTGTCGAGTACGCTGCCGGAGGGGCGCGACCCGGCGGCGCCCGCGACGGCGGGGCGGTCGCGGAAGGAGAAGGACGAGTCGCGCGAATTGACCTCGGACGAGGCCCCGGAGTGCCCCACGCCTGCAAGTGCACGTAACGGCCAGGTGAGATGTCGGCGCGCACAAGGCACACACGTGCAGCCTGGTTGACGCTTGTCTTGTGCGTGTTCACAGGCCAGCTGGCCTCTGCTTACACACGCTCGTCGGAACTTGGCACCGTGCGCTCCCAACACAATTTTTATGCCTCCATGGAGCCCGCACGCTAATCCTTTCCTCTTCCCTCCACAACCCATCCTCCATTCCTCCCGCAATCCAATCCCTCACAGCGGCAACCCCTTCCCACTGTCCACATCCTATCCCACTGTCCCCGCCGCCCTGGCCAGCGCCGCACCCACCCGCCATCTCCTTGCTCAGCTCGTCCAGCGCCGAGGCCAGATCCTCCTCGCTGTCGCTGCTGTCGCCGCCCGTGCTGGTGCTAAATCGGCTCATGGTGGATTCAATGCTGCCGCGGTGGTGGTGCCCGGGGCCGCCTTGCCCCGACCCCGAGTGCGGCAGCAACCGCCCGCCCGGGCTGCGGGGGTCGATGCGCGGCGATAGGGCCGGTAACGGCGCGTGCACGCTGCCGGTTGTGCCCGAGTCGGAGATGCGGCCGGAGGGTTCCGCCCCGTCTGACACGCGCGCGCTGGGACTCGTCACGCCCTGCGCCTCCTGTGTTTTGGCCGCTGCCGCCGCTGCAGCTGCTTCTGCAGCGGCCGCTGCCAAGTACTCCAAGAGCTTCACAACAAGCTTGCGGACCTGTCATGGGGAGAGAGGCACTTTAGTACTTGCGGCATATTTGATTGACGCCGACTGGCAACAGGGCCTAGTGGGTCTTACATCATCTCGAGGCTACGCCGACTGTGGGCACTCCTGGCTCACTCACAAACAAACTTGCTGCACCGAAATGGATCACATACTGCAACAGAGCGTGTTCTGCGCGACTGAGGCAAGCCGGTGGTGGTGCACCGCATGCGAGCGGTATTTGGGGCATGGGGCGATTAGGGTTGCTGTTTGACGCGGAGTCCGGCCGGACCAGCTGGCCGGGCGCAGGGCCCATACCTGGTCATACTTGACTGACGTTGGCTCCAGCTTTCGTGGGAAGCTCCGGATGACCTGCAGGCATGCAGGTGGGAGGAGTTGCACAACCTGCGTCAGCTCCCGTCCGTGTGCTTCCATGCACGCCGCTGCGGCAAAGGCCACGCGGTTTGCCCCATGGACCGTGTCAACACCCCACCTTCTTGGTGAGCCTGTCCACATCCACGCTGGGCTGAACTCCATTCAGCTTCACCTGCAATTCGCGGAAGGGGTCATTCGCGTGTCCTAACGAGCCGAGGCCACCACGCCACAGCAATACCCGAGTCCCGACGCGGGCATAGCCCACATTCTTGCCCCAGACAATCCCGTAGTCATATTAAGTTGTCCATCATCCTGTTTGTATGCTGGGGTTACCCACCGCTCGCACTCTTCGCTTTTTGGAAGCGTCTTCATACTCCAGAAAGATGCACGGTGGCTGAAATTTCACCGCGTAACGTTTAGCCCTGTAACTAGGCTCTCCGTCCACTTGGAGGTGCTTCTTTGAGCGCGAGCTCGGCTCAGTTGACTGTGCTGAGTCCGGCCCCATAGGGCCGGTCCTTTATACAAGCAGCTCAGCGTTACTTATTCATCAGATTCCTTTGAGGGTTACTCAAGCTTGTCGGCCGCTAAACTTAACTTGCCAACTTTGCTGCACAGGAAGCTTCCACGAAAATTGTTAGCTTGAGAGCCTCCAAGAAACGTTTGGTATACTACTTTTTGCACCCGCTCGATGGAAAATTGCTGTTACTCAAGCCGGAATCGGCAAATGGGCGCGCCCCGGAGCCCCCATCTCCGATGGACAGCACCCCGCTTGGGACGTTAGGGACATGACCGCACAATCCCGTACCTGAGTTGTGCACTAGAAAGGATGTGAAGTTAGTCCTAAGGATGGAGGGACCCTGTTGGCGAACCTGGGCTGGCACGCGCTGGCTGAGCATCGGGATCGAGCAGGCCTACATTGCCACGCTGCGCCGCAACGATCGGGTTCCAGGCTTCCCCTCTGCGACTGTGCCACATGGCCAACCGCATTATGCAGACAGCAAACCGCCTGGAATACGTGACGCTCAGTGCGGGCGCCAGCCATGTATGAGCAGCGTCGGTGCAGGCCCAGGGGCTTCTGAGCCTTCCGGGACATCAGGATTCGGGACCCAGAGAGGCTCAACAGTAGCGACAGCCAAAGGCGACCTTCAAAAGTTTTCAGTGTGCGGCGCGCCTCGTCGTGAACGCATCTCACACCCATGCGACCATGTCACTCTTGTAAGCACTCGTAAATCCAACTTACACCACGTGTGCACTGACACCCCTGACGTAGCGAACACATTCATCCTCCTGCAAACTCTTACGCAGCCTAGCCTGGTTATTTCGTTCATGCCAGCAATATGTATCCCAACTTCTGCTTGGTCAGACACTAGTCCACAGCGCAACACGGTCATTGCCGACCTAGGTTCTGAGGCAGGCCGCTGGTGCCGCAGCGGATGAAAGTCGCGCGCTGTCGTCATGGGGTGCGCACACACGCATGCAACATATGCTCCTGCCGACAGTGTCCTCGCACCCAACAAGGAGGTGGCTGCCTTATGGCAGGAAAAGGGCTGATCCCGGGTCATTATCAACCCAGCCACCTTGACGCGGGCGCCTACTAAGCACACGCCTCTATGTTGGGGGCCTTTGGCATCCCCGCAAATCCGGACGTGGCCGGTTGGGTGGGGTGCACAGTCCGTGCTAACCCGCAGCTAACAAACTAGTCACGTCACTCGCCGCCAATCGACACGTGCACCCTCAGCCCCACGCCCTGCTAGCGCCGTTCAGGCTCTCAGCCCGGCCCCGCCGCCGGCGGCGGCCATGGCGGCCGCTGCAGCTTGGTCGGCCGCTCGAAGCCCATCAGCTTCAGCAGGAGGAGCACACGGATCACGTTGGCGGCGGAGACGTCGCGGTTCTGGGGATGGGGAACGGGGAGGAAGAAGAGAGCGCACATGAGCTGTCTCAGCCGTCAACCTGTCAATCAATCCGTCCCCAGTGCCCAGCCGTCCCCGCACATGCACGGTCCTCACCCAGGTCGTCAAGCAGTCGTTGCAGACTTTGACCGACCAGGGCCGCTGCCCCTCCTTCAGCCCCCCAAGCCGCTTGATGGCCATCTCCTGACACCCGCAGTTGTAGCAGGTCTGCATGGTCGGGAGGGTGGGAGGGAGGGGGGCCACACAAGGGCTTCCGCTAAAGCCAGGCATAAACCCAGCGGCCCACCCACCCACCAGCAATTGCAATCCCACTCAACCCACCCACCTTGGAGGTCTTGTATTCATCGATGATGAACACATGCTTGGCGTAGCGCTCACGGAGCAGCTTGATGAGCCGCCCCGTCGGCGCGCGCCCGCCCCTGACGGAGATGGGGGAGCCGCCCTTCCCTCCCTGGAAGGCCCACGAACCCCACCCCACCACCACCTCCTCCTTGGGCCTGCCGCCTGTGAGCTGCTTGGCGACGCGGTGGAGCGCGCGGTCGCGCTGGATGAACGCAGCCCAGCGCTTTCGGCGGAAGGCGGAGAAGTGGTAGTGCCACAGCACGTGCACCGCGCCCCGGGGCCCCGCCTCTGCCTGCCCCGCCGCCTGCCCCGCCGCCTGCCCCGCCGCTTGCCCCGCCGCCTGCCCCGCCGCTTGCCCCGCCGCCTGCCCCGCCGCCTGCCCTGCCGCCCCACTGGCGAAGAGGTAGCGCAGGCGCTCTTCAAACCGGGCCGCCGACGCGGTCGCCGCCGTGGGGATGCCGCCGATGTACGCCTGCAGGGCTGGCGCAAGCTGTGGGCGGTTTGGCTGGAGTCGTTCCAGGCCTGACATGTGCCGCCAGTGGCCCATGCTCATAAGGAATCGGCCCCGCTTCTGGCGCCGCCGCCGCGCTGTCCTGGCTCGCGGCTGCCAGTGCTTAGATTGCTTCCGGCGGTGGCCCCCCTTACGCCCGCCCCCCTTGCGCCTGACGCCCTTGCGCCTGCGACGCGGCTCCGGCGGCAGCTGCCCAGGGAACAACTCCTCATCCAGCTGCTTGTCGTGCAGCTCGAGCAGGTAGCGCTGGGCAGGGCCGACACCCTCCCCGACACCCTCCCAAGCCCAGGGCCCTGGCTGGTACAGCGGAGACCGTGCTGCCATGAACCAATTCCCTCCCCCGCACGGGTCCACACCGATGATCTGC
The DNA here is from genome assembly GCF_000002595.2 of Chlamydomonas reinhardtii. NCBI lineage: Eukaryota > Viridiplantae > Chlorophyta > Chlorophyceae > Chlamydomonadales > Chlamydomonadaceae > Chlamydomonas > Chlamydomonas reinhardtii. The sequence goes on from NC_057015.1 coordinate 1,503,614, forward strand.
GTGGCCTTCATCTCCTCCAGGGTGCACAGCTCCCCCGCATCGGCGGGCGCGGTCGCCGGCTTCAAGTTGGCCAGCGGCTTGTTGTGCGCTTCTCGCGCCACGCTGCAGGCCACCCCGTCCGTGGTGATGTAATTGGCGAAGGGGGCGTTGCGGGAGGTCACACCCCCGAGCTGGAACAGGCCCCAGCCGACGGCGTTCAGCGTGGCAGACGACTGCATGCCCCCGCCGCCAAACGCGGCCTGGACAAACGAGGAGGGTGCCACGGCGCCCGCGCCTGCACCGGCGAAGACCTCGCCATGGCGCCTTGCCAGGGTGGGCAGCAGCCCAGGAAGGCGGGCCATGGACGTGTTGTCAAGGGGCACATAGATCGGCGCGAAGGAGGGGCTGGGGGTCAGCGTGAACGGACGTGCGCGATGCAGTTCCCGGCGCAAGGACGCAAGCCGCTGCGTGTCCTCTCGCGTCAACGGCTGCGCCTGCGTCAGTTGCTGCACCTGCGCCCCCAGCTGATCGCGGCGTGCCTCAAGGCCTGCGAGAATCTCCGCGGCCCATTCCATGTGCCGCGTGCTGGCCTTCTTGTACGTGGCCTGCGTCCCCTTGACCTCCCGCAGCAACAGCTCTGCGGCCCTTTTCGACGCACGCTGGGCGTTGACGTAGTCAACGAGGGCGGTCCAGGCTTGCGCGGCGGCGGCCCCGCCCGCAGGGCCGGCGCCCTGTGCCGCCGCCGCAGCCGCCGCGCCCGCGGCTTGCGCGGCGGCGGCCCCGCCCGCAGGGCCGGCGCCATGTGCCGCCGCCGCAGCCGCCGCGCCCGCGGCTTGCGCGGCGGCGGCCCCGCCCGCAGGGCCGGCGCCATGTGCCGCCGCCGCAGCCGCCGCGCCCGCGGCTTGCGCGGCGGCGCCCTGGGCCCAACCCACCCACCAGCGCGGCTGCTCTAACTCGCCGTCGTAGAGCACGGCATGCGCCATGCTCCATGCCAGCTTGTCCAGCTTTTTGGTGGCTGGAGTACGGAGCTGCGGGACATGGAACGTGGGAAAGGAGAAAAACTTTTGTTAGTAAAGGCGCCGCTTCCTTCGGCCTCCGCCTGCCCCACCTCCGCCTGCCCCACCTCCGCCTGCCCCACCTCCGCCTGCCCCGCCTCCGCCTGCCCCACCTCGCGAAGCTCGTCGTCGATGCGGCAGCGAAAGCTGCGCGCCAGCCAGGCTGCGAAGTTTGCGGCGTAATGGTTCTTGACGTTGGTAAACACGCCCTTCGACAACGGCGGCAGGAAGGGAGTCAAGCCCGACCTGTTGACGCGAGCACCCGCGGCCTCCTCGTCGCGCGGGAAGTGCTCCTCGCAGACGTGCCGGAACAGGTCGTCCTCAGGATGCTGGTCCCGCTTGGACGGCCGGCCCCTTTTCCGGCCCTGCTCGGTGAGGTCACACACCGACACAGCGCAGATCGCCGCGTACATGTCGTCCTCCACCAGCTCCGTCTTCCGAAGCCGGCGACACGTTGCGCAGTGCGGCTGCAGGCCTTGACCTTCTCGCCGTGCGTCCTCGCACATGCGGACCGCTACCAGCCCTAGCAGGCACAGCGCCTCAAAGCGCAGCCTGGTGAGGGCCGCGACCAAGAAGTCAACGGCAGCGAGGCTTTCCTCGCGCGTGACCGCCACGCCATCGGCTTCTATCTTCTCAGACAGAAGTCCAGCTAGACCGCATTTGGTCGACGTTGTGTCGTCTGCGGGGAATAGTAAAGGAAAGCAGATGCGTGACCAGATGCCAAGCAACGCAAAGCCTCGACACGTTGTGCGCCCCTCTACCAGTCTTGCGACAGCTTGGCAGCATGCAGATTGCGAGCGGCTGCGGAGGGGCTGTGATGAGCGGACGGGCGCTGGCCGGTCATCGCTCCCCCACCTTTCTCCTCCTCCGCCTTCTCAGCTTCTCGGCGCCGCTTCGGTGCCATGGCTGGTCCGGACGCGTCCACTGGGGGTTGCGCTCGGACCAGGAAGAAAGAGGCGTGAGAGCGAGCCGCTACAGAAATGGACAACGGTGACAGGCTCTTTATGACGGCTCGCCGTCTGCTGTGTCTTTGAAGCACATTTACGACGTACAGAAGTCATACTGCGCAAAGCCATGGCTTGCTTTTCGGGCAACCTCGCGAAAGTCAATTGTCCATGGACGTGCGAAGGCACTTCTCGCTCCGCCCGAATTTTCCCTGCCACCTATTTACATGCAATAGGCATTAACATATACTAATACGTAGCAGCCGCGGTTTGCGCCAGTATGCTATGTTTTGCCGACATGAGCATGAGCATGAGCATTTACATGGCGTCGGAGTCCATGCGGCCCCACTAACTCTTCTGAGTCCGGAGGCGCCTGATAGCCAAACAGCTAATCCTATGACAGAATTCGCAACTGGCTGTTGCGAGTTGTGTGAGCCGAGTAAAGGAAAGCAGCTAACTTCCGCACGTCGCTAACAATCATAACCTCTTTCATACAGAGACCTGTAAAACCATATGCTATTCTATTATTATTCTATACGTTTTGCCGACGCACGCAGCCACCAGCCACGGATGGGGGGCTTCGCACCCAAAAATCCTCCATGTCAGTGCTTTGCAAATCTACAGCACAACTTCGTAGCGCAAAATCTGACTTCACGCCAATCCACTGGCCGCTGACACCGTGCGCATCCACTGGCCAACTCACTGCAGGTGCCCCGGGTGGTATTCGTGGCATGCCGCCCCCATCACCCCATGTGCTTCAGGGTATCTAAGACAACAAGAAAGGGCCCTGGCGTCCGTAAGCATGCGGCTATGCCGCAGCGCGCCTACAACCGCTTCGTCAACGCCGCTCCTGCAGGTCGCCTTCTGTCGAACTGGCTGTTGCTGCTGCCATCGCTGCGTACGTCCACAGCCACGGGCTGCTTCACTGCTTGCACCAGGCCGGTCAATGCAAGCTATCGCCCCAGCAAGCGACCCAGCAGTATGACAGCACAACAATGCTGTCTTCCATCCGGCAAAAGCACGCTCGGCCACACCTGCGACGCAAGCCTGCTGACTGCAGTCAGCAGCCGCCCTGCTCCGGCGCCGCACCTCACGCTGCCGGTGCTGGCTGGAAGCTGGCGCAGCAACCGACACCACTGACGTCGCTGCGGAGCACAAAACCTTCCCCTTCGCTTCCCCTTCGCTCTCATCTTCACGGCCAGTCCTCCTACTTATGCCCGCCGCGCCAGCTGCTGCCGCTGCCTCCAACCCAACCGCCGCCACCAGCGCTCCACCTCGCTCCATTAATCGCCGCTGCTGCTGCCGCCGCCGCCACCTTTCTGCGGCTACTGCGAGGGGATCTGCTGGTAGCCCTGCGCGTTCTGCCGCTTGGGCGGCAGCTTGCGCAGGATGTAGAGCACCGCGGCGGAGGGCAGGATCTCTGCCAGGCCGTAGTAGGCGATGTTGAGCAGCGGGTGGCCCAGCATGTCCACCTCCAGGTCGTCGCGGTCCACGGCGGCCGTGGCGATCATCAGAGCCCTACGTGTTGAGAGGAGGAGGAGGAAGAGGAGGTCCGTTGGTGGAGGGACGGGGAGGAAGAGGAAGAGGTGGGAGAGCGCGCGTGGTGAGTGGCCGCGTGATTGGTTGTTCGGTGTGCAGCAGGGGTGGCAGGAGGTGCCACGGGCGCTCTGCGCAACCCTATACGTCCGCCCGCCGGGCAGTGCTAGTGCTAACGTCAGTGCACGTAGCGCACCGCGGCATGTAGGTAGGCGCATCTCAGCCACGCCTGGGAAATGAGGCTAGCATGACCCGCCTAGGCACCCACGCTACTCGCCCATGCCCGCCACGCAAGCCACCGCGCCGCCACCAGGCGCACCTGAACGTGAAGCAGCCGGCGCAGATGGACGTGACCAGTCCCACCTCGCGCAGCTTCTTCCGCCGCCCGCGGCTCTCAATGGGGAACCGCTGCAGCATCACGAACAAGCGACCGCCGTACAGCAGGAAGCCGGCGGCAGCTGCCAGGAACACGGCTGCCAGCCACAGGTTTGACACGGTGTAGGCCAGCTCCTGGATGTCACCGGTGCGGCCGAATGCGTTCAGCGCCCACAGGCCCGCCTGGTGTGCGGGTTTGAGAACATGGGTGGGGAGAAAAAGGGTCGGCGCGTGCGTTGAGAATGGTACGTGGCGCCCCGGAGTGCGCGTGCACATGAGTGATGTGCACTGCGTGCGAGCGGGCTGAACATTGGGAGGTCTGCTGCTGTCTGGTGGGGCAGCGTTCGTGTCGGAATGTTGGGTCAGCGTCAGCATGCGCTTGCAGTCCCATGGGCTGTACCACGCGCCCAGCCGTGCCCTCCCGGTTCAGCGAATATGTTGCGCTCTCTAATCCCACCCACAGCCAACCTCACAGCCCGACCCGGACAGCCCATTGGATCCGATCCCTCTGCGCACCAGCACAGCGTAGACCACGATGTTGATGATGAGGAAGGTTGGCCGCAGTGCAGCGGCCGGCAGGTTGCGTGCCTGCTGGTAAATCTCCGCCCAGAAGAGGACCAGGAGCGTGTAGGTGGTGAAGAAGAGCAGGCCTGTCAAGCAGGGGAGGGAAAGGGGAAGAGGGAGGGCGTTGTCATTTCCTGCCGTTGCAGGATTCCGCTTGCACGGGTTCGGCGCTAGTATGCTACCAGTGGCGAGGACCTGCAGGTTCGGCGACGCAAAACCTCACCAGGCAAGTCCAGCAGCATCAGCTTAGTGACCACAGGGTGCAGTCCCTCAAGAGCTGGCCGGAAGAAGAACACCGAGCAGCGCAGCACAGACACCAAGCAGTTTAGAAGGTGGAACACCTTCTGGGTGGTCCAGCCATACTCTGGCACGCGCAGCTGCAGCCGCAGCAGTTGTACCTGCGCAATTATTCTCAGTGTGAGCCTTCCGAGTTGGCGGAACCGACGACTCGTGTACTCACGAAAGCGACAAGGCCGATGAGCCCGTATGCCGCGCCTATCCCATAGTTGCTGTAGGTCTGAAAAGCCTCGTTCTGTTCAGCCTTCTTCCACCTGCACATGGCAACATTGCGCGGGGCCGTGCCAACTTCAGCCACGTCCAGCGAACCGCACTCTGCACGTTGCAGGTCCGGCCTCCCGGGCTGTCTCTGCTGCTGGGGCTACGCTCGATGCCTCCATTCATGCCTACCAGTCAGGAAACGGAATTACTAGTGCAGTGCTGATGCTAGTAAGGGTCGGCGCCGAGAGCGAGCCTAGCGTGAGCTCCCGCATCCTCCCGGGCGCCTCTAGCGAGGTAGAATTTTAGTGCGGCAGCTGTTACAAAAATTGATTACGCCGGTTCAGGCGGAATATTGCGGGGTGCTGCCGAAAGCCCGTTCGGATGTTCAAGTAAAAGAAGTTCAAGTTACTTCCTGGTGCCTACTTCCTCAAGCAACGAAGTAGGACGGTCTGCTAGTGGGCGGTGCAGGTGTAAGGTGCTCGATTGAGGGACAGGGGCCCATGCAGCACGGTGGTGAGAGCTAGGGCAGACGGCTAGCACGTTTGCAGATACTGTTTTACACACATACAGAACACGTCCTCTCCAGAACGCTCCAGTATAAAACACTGTTCGTGCACAGACGAACTGCCAGTGCAGCAACCAATCTTCAAACCCGCGTTCAGCGCGGCTGGACAAATGGGCCGTAAATCGGCCGAGCCTGCGCATATGGAGGAAGAGGAGGAGCATGTTGACCCTGAGCTTATAGAGGGAGACGTGGTCGACGATTTGGAAGGCGAAGGTGCGCGACGGCGCCTGACGTTGCGCCGCTCCTGACAACAAGTCGCTTGTGGTTTGGCTCATAATCAGCGCTTGCATTGCGGTCGCAGTACATGCTTTGTAACGCCGCGATCAAGCCCCGCGCCTTGAGCGAGCTGCGCGTCGCAGATTCGTGTGGGTTGCGGCGGCGCGCAGATCGCTCACACGGCGGCACCCGTTTGCCCCTTTGCCCCGCAGACCTCGAGTATGGGAGCGAGGACGGAGGTGATGAAGACGACGGCGGTGACGACGGCGAGGATGACGACCGGGTGCACACGGTGCTTGAGGACGACTCGTTTCACTGCTTTGACGGGCATCAAGGTGCGCCCAGCGCCTGGCTTCCATGAATAACGGGAATGGTTTTGGGGAGGCTTTGCTTTGTGAGGGGAAGGGAGGGCCACAGGCGGCTTCGCTTCCCAACATGGCTGGGGCTGCGCAACGTGGTCGGCCCAAAGGCAACCTTCGTGCTAACCCTCCCGCTCCCTCCCTTTCCTCCTGCTCCACAGACGCGGTGGTATCGGTAGCCTGGAACCCGGCCCAGCCGGATGTGGTGGCCACGGGCGGTTGCGACGACGCGGCCTACCTGTGGCGGGTGGGTCAGGACGCCTTCGAGGCCAGCGCAGGCAGCATGGGCACACACGAGCTGAGCGGGCACACGGACACGGTGGCGGCACTGGGCTTCAACGCGGCCGGCAGCATGCTGGCCACAGCTGGCATGGACGGTGAGCGGGAGAGTCTTGCGGGTGGTGAGAGGATGGTGGCGCAGCTGTGCGGGTGGAGATGAGGCTTTTTGCAGCGGCATGTGGCCGCGACAGCGCACGCAGGGGACGGGCATTGGTGTCAAAATGCAGCAGTGGGGAACTGGGGATGCAGCAGTGCAGTGAGCTCTGGGAGTAGCTGGACCGCCTCGCGCACCTTGACTCCGTGGGCTGCTGGGGGTTTCACACTCTTGCGCGCGCTGCCTGTGTCACGCAGGGCTGTGCAAGCTGTGGGACGTGGCGGACGGGCGGCTGCTGCGCTCGCTGGAGGGCAGCGGCGGTGCGCTGCAGTGGATGACGTGGCACCCGCGCGGCGACGTGGTGGTGGCGGGCACGGACGACTTCATGATCTACATGTGGAACGCCGCCAACGGGGCGGTGATGCAGGTGTTCAGCGGCCACTGCGGCATTGTGAGCGCGGGCTGCTTCACGCCCGACGGCAAGTCGGTGGTGAGCGTGGGCGGCGAGGACGACGCCAGCCTGCGCGTGTGGAACCCCAAGACCGGCGAGTGCTCGCTCACCATCCAGGTGCGTGCGGTGGGGGCGGCTAGGTTGCAGGGCGGGGCGGCAGAGGCGGGGTGGGGCAGGGGCACTGGAGGAAAAGAGATACGGTACCGACAGCTGTTGCGAGTCCGAAGCTTGCTTTGGCGGCCGGGGCTTTGGCGGTCGGGGCTGCGGTGCCCTTATGTATGGGACCCGGCGCTTACCGCCTGCTGATATGCACATGTGGTCGGTGTTGTGTGCACAGGGGCATCCCTTCCACACGGGCGGCATCAACTGCGTGGGATTGCACAAGGACGGCAACGGCGCGGCCATCACCGGCGACGAGGACGGCATTGTGTGCATCTCCAACATCGCCACTGGGCGAGTGGGCGGCCGCCTTGTAGGTGCGTATCAACGGCGCGGCGAGGGGACGGTGCGGGGACGCGTGTCCAGGGCGTCGGGTGTAGGACTGGAGATGCACGCATTGCACACGCATGACTCAAGTGACGGTGGTGATGATCAACCTTTTGTACCATCAAATTCTGACGGCACGTGGAGTGCCCTGACGACTGTTTTCAGCCTTGTCTGAGCCGTCACGAGTCACCAACTCATTGCACGCTGCACGCCACACACGCCTCCAGCACTAGCATGAACCGTGCGCCAAACTGCGTAGCGCATTTTTGGAGGCAAGGGTAGTGATGACCAACCTTTTGTACCATCAAATTCTGATGGCGCGTGGAGCGTCCTGACGACTGTTTTCAGCCTTGTCTGAGCCCTACCTCAATTCGCACTCAAGTACACACATTTTCAATGCACACGTTTGCACATCCCACACGTATGCGATCGGTTGTTTACGTCCTGTCCTGCGTGCGCGGTTGTTTCTTATGTGAGCCCAGTTGAGCGGGGCGCCGTGCAGTGGCGTGGACGAATGTGTTGACGAAGGCACGGGCCGTTTTGCATGGGCCCTTGTACTGCTGTTAGACTCCTTGCCCGAGCCACATGGTGCCGCTGCTGTATCGGTAGGCTGCGATGCATATCTCCACTGCATGCGATCTAGCACCGAAGGTCAGCTGTGTCTTGTGTTCGCGTGTGTTCGCGTGGTGGTTTTTATGGGAGCCCGTTGAGCGGGGGCACAGTCTTGTGGCGTTGACAAAAACTTGATGAGCGAAGCCACGGCGCCGCTCGCATTGACCCGTGCACTGCCGGCAGACTCCTTGTCCGCGCCACACAGCCACCTCCCCTGCCGACTCCCCGACAAGCCGCCACGCTGAAGCCCTCCCATGCCCAGCCTTTACCTGCGTACGCTGTCGCTGGCATGTACCAACATCTTGTCGCTCCGCAGGTCACGAGGACTCTGTGGAGGCTGTGGGCCTGTCTGCACACCTGCCGCTGGCTGCCTCGGCCTCGCTGGACGGCACGTTGCGCATCTGGGACTGCGGCACACTCAGCCAGCGCGGCAGCTGCGAGCACCCCTCGGTGAGTCGAGTGATGGAGTAACATGCCGCGGCCACGCGCCCGGGCTGGGGGCGGCTGCCCGCACCAGCGGCTTGCCTAGGGGACCTTCACACCGGTCATGTGTCATGTGTCGAACACGCACTGCTGTACCCAGCATGCTGATTGCCTGCGCTTCTGTTCCCTACCTTTTGCCTGCCTGCTGCCTCCCGCGTGCCGCGCAGTCCGTCACGCGCATGTGCTGGCACCCCACGGAGCCGCTCGTGTTCACGGCGTGTCTGGACGGCGCCTCGCGCTGCTGGGACCTGCGCACTAACAGCTGCGTGCGCACGTACGGCGGGCATGAGGACGCGGTGCAGGACATTGCCATCAGCGCGGACGGGACCATGCTGCTCACGGGATCTGACGACGGCACTGCGCGCGTGTACAAGGTGAAGCCGTGAGGCGAGCAGCTTGCGTTGAACGGCGAGTGAGGCAGGAGCGGCGAGTGGAGCAGGAGAGGCGTGTGTTGCACAGTCGGCGTGGTGACAACGGTTTGGTTGGGTTTGGTGATGTGTTGTTAAGACAGGCGCTCATGCTGTAGCATATTGTGCAGTTTCTGTTTGTATATCATGCTATGTGGTCACAACTGCGTGTGTTTTATTCTTTCGCATGCGCGTGCACCGGTGCATCACATTATGGGCGCGGCGCGGGGCTCTGCGATATGCACGCGACCAAGCACATATCTGCTGTAGATAACGGTGCAGCGTCATAACAGTCTGATGTAGGAAGACGAAGGGATTCCGGCGGTGGCGGCGGCCCCTGATTGTATGTTGTCGCAAGTGGGGCAAGCCTGACACGCGGCGTCTCCCGACTCCCTTTGAAGGATTAAGGATTACCAGGCATGCGTATAAACACGCACGCGCATTGTAAAATACATTTGAGATCACTTGTTCGCACTGAGCCTAGCCAGGGCCACCGTTCGGGCGCGATGCCCCCGCAGTCAGCGTGAGGCCCGCGCTGGGCCACAGCCCCCCACGCATGCAGCGTTTTAGCGGCCTTGGCCAGGCGCGTTTGCAACTAACAGCAGAGTGAGCAGACCGCACACATGCACACGTGAAGTGGCTCCGTCTTAAACTCATGATGTGCCTCAGACGACGTGCTGAACATAGCCCTGAGTCTGTAACAACAGTAAGGCCTCGACGCAACCAGCTCATCTCTTGCTAGTCGCTACTGCCCTTGCATTCCTCCGCGGTTCCAAGCCTGGGTAATTGCCGCGTGTCATGTCTGTCATACTGTCACCCTCCTGCCCAGTTCGCCTGGCCCAACACACGCCCCATTAAAACTTCACGAGCGCCTCAGCCGCGTGTCACTGCCGTGTAAGTGCTCCCCGCCGCTCAGGTCCACCTCCACGGTCGCCACCTCGCCCGGCTGCAGGTCTCTCCCCGCCAGCGCGTGTAGCACGCCCCAGTGCGACACCAGCAACAAGCAGCGCTCCGGTCGGGCCGCTAGCCGCCGCCGGAGCTCCGCTAACCGCCGCTCGTACACCTCTGTGGATCCGGACGGAACGGCACCGTGCGCTCAATGCACGATGGGGGCAAAGTGAGCAGTGTAGTGTGTTGCGCGTGGATTTCACGAACAGCCCTAGCATTCCGTGATGGCAGTCCATGCACGCAGACCCGCCGGCCTTTGCTCACCCTGCGGCTCCTTCACGATGGCTTTGGGGTCCGTGGCACCACCGGTGTACCACCACACGTCATCCATGTCAGTAGGGAAGGCCACCCTGCGCGCGGGCGGCCGGCATCAATGGATCAAAGGGCACACAAGCCCTGGTACCAGCTACAGCCCCTAAAGCTGCAGCCGGTACCGGTATCTTGCCACAGCCAGTGGGTGACACGATAGGAGTTTGCTGTGATCAGGCGTGCCCCAAACGTGATCCGTGCGCTCACTCCGGGAAGTCATTGGTCAGCTCGGATGGCGCTCTCCCGATCTCTGATGACAGCGTCACACGCTCTCGCAGCAGCGGCTCCGCCTCCACCTGCGACCGGCATGCAGGTTCACGTGTGGTTGGATGTGCAGCTCTGCACATACGCTCTGCAAACAACCACACACGATGGGATATGGCAGGTCCTGATCCCGCACCTTTAGAGCGCCCGTTTGCTGCCGCCCAGGGCAAATGCACTCACTCTGAGGCCTCTCTGTAGCCCCGACGTGACGATCACGGCCGTCTGTAGGCATCTGCGGTTGACATGCAACACTTGACAACCTAGTACGGCAGCAGGCGTCCACGACAACTTGCTCCGTAGCTGACCGACGGCCGAAAGGCGCCCGGGCGTTCAGACGCCAAGCCACAGCCCTCACAATCTTCGTATGACTCTCTCAGCCGGTCTTGACGAATCAACAGTTGCCCGCCGCCACCTGCCTTGTGAGCGGCGACACGAGTACTGCCTCTGGCTGCGGGCGCAGCGCCGCTACCGCCGGCCCCAGCGCCTCCACCCGCCGCAGCCCCTCACGTGACAGGACCGTGTCGTACAGCAGTGGGTCGCGCAGCGGCTCCTGCGTGGGGGGTGTCGGGGCAGTGGAGCCGCAAAGGCGCTTGCAGCGTGCGCAAGAGCTGTACGGCATCCCAGCTCAAGACTTCCGGTCCGAGACATCTGCATGCACACGCTGTAACTATGGGAAAAGACCCTTCGAAGCTGTCAGGAATGGGGACTACCCGCGTTACACACACACGTGCTGTTGCGCCACGCGCCCCTGCCCAGCCATGCCCCACTGCAGCCCCACCTGGTGCGGACTGCCGTACTTGTGCAGCGCCATGTAAGCTGCCATCTCCGTGGCTCCATGCCGGATCACGTGTAGCACCTGTATGATGCAGGCGCTGCTCGCGTCACGGCACTTTCTGGGGTGTCCAACACACCGGTCCCGCCACACCGGTCCAACCCCAGCGCCCGTGACCAAGACTATCATATGACGGAGCTGTCTGGTCCACGACGGATTACCTTGACGGCGCTGCAGCTAGAAACTTGTGAAGCACCAGTGGCACCGGTAGCAGCTGTCCGCACAGTGCTGCGCCTTCGCATGCGCGACGGATTTTGGGATGCTGTACCAGTTCTTGGTGGATGCATGGCGGAATGCCTCATTGATATAAGCATGGGTACTATTAGCTCATGTCACCTGAATGCTTTAGTAATGTGGGGGGAAGCGATGCACTGTGTTTGCACTGCATGAGACTTTACTTGCCGCGATTGCGGTTCGGCAGGCTCTTGTGACAAATTCAGTAGTAAGGACAGTGTTATAGTACTACGTTGCTTACTGGGTTGGGCCTCAGACCTCTTAGCCGTGCAAGTGCTGTGTGGTGGAGCGCCCGCGACTGCAATTTCGTGCCTCCTAAAGGCCTCGCAGCTGCTCCTGCACCTGTAGCTCTAACTTAAAGACCCTTTCCTAGAGCTTGGCCTTGTCAGTCGAGCAGCGTGTTGGGATGCGGCAGGCGACGATGTCACCCGTCGCGTGCGCTAGCAGTGCGGGGAGTCGCTGCCTGGCCGCCTCGCGGATCCTCCGCGCCGCTGCGGGCCGCTGCGTCCCGTTCCAGCACTCGGTTGTGCCGCCGCGGCCCGCGCTGTGGGCTCCCGCTGTGGCCGTCGCGGCGGGCCAGCCTGCCGAGCCCTCGGGGCTGCGCGGTGGCAGCCTCCGCACGCATTGCAGCAGCTGCCCGCCTGGCGCCGCCGGCTCTCACCAGCAGCAGGACTATTTCACCATCACCACTCCACTGTACTACGTGAACGCAGGTGCGTGGCAGTAGCGGCAGTAGCGGCAGCGGGAGGGAGAGGGGACGCGAAGCGATGGAGGAGGCTCGGCGGGAAGCGGGCACAGAGGTAGCGGACGGTGGCGGCAGCGGCTGCGGAAGCCGCTTCTGACGAGGCACCGCAGGAAACAGCAGCCTTGAGGGCATGGGCGAAGGTTGCGGACATAAGAGCCAGACACCGTGACAGAAGTGTCTCCTAGGCACAGAGTTGAGCACCTGCCCGGCACACGCGCTGTCCCACATGCTGTAGCGCCCCACATGGGCAGCGCCTATCCGACCATTGCGGCGGATGTGGCGTCCCGGTTCCAGGTGGGTGGTGGTGGTGGTGGTGGTGGTGGGTGGGTTTGTGGGGGTTGGGCGGGGCGCGCCACCAGAGGATTGGACGGGGCGATGTTCAAGGTGATAAATGGATGCGCAAGGAAGGAGTATATTCCGCCTGTGCTGGGCGTCAGTCTTGAAACGCCAGCTCGGGCACTACTTCTGACACAATTGCCCCATCCTGACAAACTCGGCTCGTGCGTCGTCGCCCCTCCCTGCAGCGGCTGCTGGGCAAGCGGGTGCGTTTCCTCACCGGCACGGACGAGCACGGCGAGAAGATCGCGGCGGCGGCGGAGAAGCGCGGCATGACACCGCAGGTGCGTGTGCGTCGGCATGTACAGTGCCTGTGTGTGCGTGTGTGTGTGTGTGTGTGTGTGTGTGTGTGTGTGATATGGGGATGCCCGGGGTTACACGAACACTGGAGTGCGTGCTTGGGCCGGTGAGCCGGAAGGAAGTTTGGGTGTGTGCGAGCGTGTTCGCAAGCGCCGGCTGCATTGGAGTACTTCTTGACTCTGTCTAGGCCTCCTGTGCAAGTGTATTGACGCGCAGTGCCCCGCCCCCGATTGCCGTTCCCCAAGATTGTCTACCGCTTCCTTAACCAATCACATGAATATATGACTGTAACCCCCGCCCCCTCGTGCTCCCGGCCTCAGGCGCACTGTGATGACATCGTGGCCCAGTACACAGACCTGTGGGGCAAGGTGCGTGCGTGCAGCGGCTGCCAGGGCACCAGCTGCCGCAGCCCATTGTGGGGCGGCAAGGGCGACCGTGCTACACCGATTCGTTTGTGAAAAGGCCAGTCAGCCCCGTCGCCTGCACTCCCAGCCGCAGATCGCGCTAGCCACGCAAACGCGGGAAGGTCTGACCTCCCGTCTTCGCACCGTCCGTTGCCTGTTGGGAATGGTGAAACCAAGTCCACCTCACACCTCCCCTCGCGCAGCTGGACATCCGCTTCGACCGCTTCGTGCGGACCACCGAGTCGCGCCACGCGGCGCTGGTGGTGGACGTGCTGGGGCGCTGCTGGGAGCGCGGCGACATCTACGCAGCCGACTACGAGGGCTGGTACTGCGTGGACTGTGAGGAGTTCAAGGTGCGCGCGGGAGGGGGGCAATTGATACTTCCAAGTTCCAAACCCACAGATGGGGGTGAGGGAGTTAGGATTTTGAGGGCTGGTCTGGGCGGCTGGTCAGCTGCAGCTCCAGTTTGAGGCCAGGTGAGGAGGGTGGTTAGTGCGTCGCATCCCACTGTCCCACTGCGGTGAACAGGCGGGCGCGCAACAGGCAGCCGGACTAATTTTGCAGCGGTACTGACCTTTGACCTGTCTGTGTGTACGTGTATGTGTGTGTGCTGCAGGACGAGAAGGAGATGGTGGCACTGGACGGCGAGGCCCAGCCGCGGGGCTGCCCCACTCACCGCAAGCCCTGCCAGCACCGCAAGGAGGTGCGGGCGCGGCGTGCGGGCGCCACAGACGTGTGTGGAGGAGGGAGGATGTTGCACGTGTGTTGGGTGGTGCTGTCTCCCCGAGCTAAACCGGAAAGATTCCATAGCTGTCGCAAAGCCCGCCACCGGAGTTGGCCTGCATGGGTGGAATGGTTTAGCAGGGTGGAGTCACGGGTTGGAGTTGAGATCCAATTGCAGAGGGTTGCTGGCTGTCCACCTCAAGACCCCGCTCCCTCTCCTAATACACCTCATTTCAACGTTGTCGTGTCTGTGTTCTTGTTGTTGCCTACCCACCCGCAGGCCAACTACTTCTTCCGCCTCAGCAAGTACTCCAAGTGGGTGGCCATGTGGCGAGCTGTGCTGTGCTCACGTCACGAGGGCCGTTGTGGTGGTGATGATGGGTTGCCAAACGCGTCTGCTATTTCCAAGTGTGGCATGTATCTTCCCAAGCCCCCAACCAACCACTGCCACCCGCGCCTGCCGCCTGCCCCTGCTGCAGGGAGATCGAGGAGCTGTTGAGCCGTGATGACTTCGTGCAGCCCGCCTCCCGCCGCAACGAGGTGGGGGTTGGGGCCGGCAGCGTGTGTGGTGGCGCAGCACATGCCTCAGGGGTGCAAGGGCACCAGGCCAAAATGCCGCAGCCATTATGCCATACTGAAGCGTTGGTGTACTGCACTAGAAACATGGCCACTGCGCAGCAGCCACGATGGACTTCACGTCCTCAGCCCCCACGCAACACACGCTCGCCACTCCCTCCCCCTCCCCCTCCTCATGCAGCTGATGTCGTACGTGCGCGAGGGCCTGCGCGACTTCTCCATCTCCCGCGCCGCCGTGGACTGGGGCATCCGCGTGCCACAGGACCCCAAGCACACCGTGTACGTGTGGTTTGATGCGCTCATTGGTGAGTAAATGAGCAGGTCGCGGAGGGCACGGAACGAGGTCGGGGCCACGTGTTAGATTCGTGAGACCGAGCCTTACGCCTATCAGTTTGCGACCACACGGTTTGCTGCACACCAAGGCGTTCCGCATGTGAGCACGTCAAGGCTGCCTCGCCAGCACACATTGCAAAACCGTCCCTCCTCCCTCCTCCCGCCTCCCCGTCCCCCTCCTCACACACTTGGTAACGACTTCATCTGCAATCTTCATTGCATCCTGAACCGCATTCCCAACCATCTTTGCAACCCCCTCCTCACGCTCGCGCTCACAGGCTACCTGTCGGGGCTGCTGCCAGAGGACGTGGCGCCCGCCACCTCCGCCGTGCCGGCCCATGGCTGGCCCGCCTCCGTGCACGTGATCGGCAAAGACATCCTGCGCTTCCACGCCATCTACTGGCCCGGCATGCTGCTCAGCGCCGGGCTGCCCGTGCCGCAGTGAGTGGCCGGGGCGCCGGAGACGGGCGTTTGGGAGGGGCGCCGAGGAGGGGCGCTGGGGAGGGGCGCCGGCGAGGGGCGCCGGGGAAGGACGCCGGGGAGGGGCGCCGGGGAAGGGCGCTGGGAAGGGGCGCTGGGGAAGGGCGCCGGGGGAGGACGCTTGGGAGGGGCGCCGGGGGAGGACGCTTGGGAGGGGCGCCGGGGGAGGGCGCCGGGGAGGGGCGCCGGGGGAGGGCGCCGGGGAGGGGCGCCGGGGGGAGCAGAGGAGTGACGATGGTTGCAGCAGTGGAAGGGGGCGAGGCCAGGGAGGAGGAGGGAGGAAGGCAAGGCGGGCCTGGAGCGGCCACACATGCCGACGGACGGTGCGGTGCATTCCTCACACGCCGCTGTGCACACATGTACGACACACGCAAACCACAACAGGAAGGTGTACGGCCATGGCTTCCTGACCAAGGACGGCCTTAAGATGGGCAAGGCGCTGGGGAACACGCTGGACCCCCAGGTGGGTGCGGGGGCGGGGGCGGTGGTGGTCTGGCGCACACACGCCGGGGCGCGGACGCGCGTGCTCCCCTTACCAACACACCGGTTGACAAGGGAAAGTACGACGTAGAACCGGGGAGAGAGGGGGAGCTCCGGTTTTAAGTTGTTGTGGGAGATGCGTGACTGATTACGGGCGATGTGACGTGATGGCCCGATGGCATGCACCATTGCTGTTTCCTTTCTCTCACCCCATCCCCCAACCCTTTCAGGCGCTGGTGTCCACCTACGGCTCTGACGCGGTGCGGCTGTACTTCATGAAGGAGATCATCTTTGGGTGAGATCTCGGAGCAAGGCGTGGCGGCATTGGCGGAATGTGTGTGACGCGGCGGCGGTGGCGACGGCAGCGGCGGCAAGTGCGGGTGATTAATGCGGCCGGCGCACACACGGGCCTTTGTCCCACCCCAGCACAGCCGCGATGCTCCGCCTTGCGCGCTGGCCACTTCTCTTTTGATCCCTGTCTCACACTCCTATCGTCACTGTGTTGGATGACAGGGAGCACCACTCCTCTTCACCTCACATTTCCGAATCCACCCGCCATCCCCTCTCCCATCCACATAACCCCTTCCCTTTCCCATCCCCACTCCCATCCCCACCCCCATCCCCTCCCGGGCGACAATCCTTGACCACCGTATTGGCACCTATTCCTTCGGGCTCGGGCACACGACCCACCACCTCCCACCACCTCCCACCACCTCCCACCACCTCCCACCACCCCCCACCACCTCCCACCACCCCCCACCACCCTCGCAGCCAGGACGGCGACTTCAGCGAGGGCCGCTTCCGTGACGTGGTCAACGCCGCCCTGGCCAACAACCTGGGCAACGGCCTCAACCGCACGCTCAACCTGCTGGCCAAATTCCACGACAGCGCCGTGCCGCTGGACTCGGGTGCGTGGGCGAGGGGTGGCGGGGCGAGGAGCACGGGACGGCTTGGTGGGGCGACGGGTAGGTAGGGGCTGGGGTCGTGGGGTATGAGCGTATGGGGTGAGCATGGGGCGATAGCTACCAGCAGTGGCATGCGTGCGATCCTGGCGTGTGCGCCTGTGCGCCCCGCTCACGCGCGCATGCACACCTCTCCGCCGCCTCGCGCAGCCTCGCTGCCTGCCGACCTGCCACTTCGCCAGCTGGCGGCGGAGAAGCTGCCGGCCGCCGCCGCCGCCTACGGCTCGCTGTCCTTCCACGAGGCGGCCGAGGCGGTGCTGGCTCTGGCCTCGCGCAGCAACCAGTACCTGGAGGAGACGCAGCCCTGGACCAAGCTCAAGAAGGTGCGGGGGGCTGGGGTGTGGGGGGCTGGGGTGTGGGGGGCTGGGGTGTGGGGGGCTGGGGTGTGGGGGGCTGGAGGCGGGATGGGATGGGGTGTTTGCGCGGATTCCAGGAAGAAACCAGCGACGTGAGCACGGGGGAAGGTGGAAATGCAGGGAGGCGTGAGCTGGGGGCTTGGGCGGATGGTGAAATGACGTGGTGGGAGGCTGAGGCGTAGGGTGATGCGCATCGGTGCGGTACGGTGGGAGCCTGTTCGATTGTATCAAAGCGCCAAGTGTGGACTGCTGAGCGCAGCGCAGGGCAGCACATCGCAGGGTTGGTTTCAGAGAGGGTTGATCACTTTTCCGTAGTGTGTGTGTGCGTGTCGCAAGGCCGATGGTAGCTGCCACGATGCATGCGGCTGTTCGCACGCCGCGCCTGTGGTGTACCTTTGCATGCCTCAACACGCACGTGCACCCGCGCTGCACGGCTGCCTCACCGCCCGCGCTGCCGCTTTGTTTCGACTGGCTCCTGCACAGGGCACGGACGAGGAGAAGGCTGAGGCGGCGGCGGTGCTGGTGGCGGTTCTGGAGGCCGTGCGGTGTGTGGCGGTGGGCCTGGCGCCGCTCACACCCGGCCTCAGCCGCCGCATCTACGCACAGCTGGGCTACAGCGACGCCCAGTTTGAGGTGAGCCTCGGGAAATGGGCGAGAGCGGGGTCTGTGCGTATAAGGGAGAACGAACGCACCCAGTGCTGATGGTGCAATGAGCCTACCGTGTTGTTTGCCGGATTGTGTCGGAGGATCTCCTACCTCCCGTCGCTTGTGGATAGCTCGCCCAACCCTCCGCAAACACGTTCCGGGCATCGGCCTGCTGGCGGCGCAGCCCCTGTGCCCATGGGCACGTGCACCCCAGCCTAACCCAACCTCACAAACTCCCCTGTGCCGTACTCCCGTTTCCCCAAACAGGCAATCACGTGGGCTGACTCGGCCTGGGGCGGCCTGCAGGCAGGGCACCGCACCGCGGAGCCCGCGCCCGTGTTCGTGCGGCTGGAGGCGCCGGAGGACGCCGCGGCGGCAGCCGCCGCGGCCGCGGCCAAGGCGGCGCCGCCGCAGCCGTCTAAGAAGCAGCTGGCTAAGCAGAAGAAGGCGGAGCAGAAGGCAAAGCAGGCAGCGGAGGCCGAGGCGGCCGCGGCGCCGGTCACGGCCCCGTGAAGCTTGCAAGCGTGCCAGCAGAGTAGAGACAGGGAAAATGGGGGCCCGTGCAGGGATGACGGCGATGGAGGGGGAGGCGTGACCGCGTGGACAGGCGTGTACGCTTACGTGGGGGCCTCAGGTTGCATGAGAACGGTGTGGCGCACTCGGTTACGGTCACTGCTCAGTACTTGTCAATGCCGAGCACTACGTGGCGCTTTCGGTCGATCTTCTTCATGGGGCACGCGCCGCTTTATCCTTACAGAGCTTTCATATGCGGAAGTTAGTGCGACTTGCTGGCCCCGCCAGCTTTGACAGCAGGAGCAGCGGTCGCGGCCGCTGCGGCCGCGGGGCCACTGGAGACTGTGGCGGCCAGAAGGATGCTGGCAGCGGCACGAGCACGGGCAGTGTATGCACCCGGCATTGGGCCGAGCGAATGAGGCGCGGTTTAGTGGGCTGGAGCGGTAATACCGAAGACCTTATGGAAGCCTGGAACACCACGTGACATGGCAGAGGCGGCAGCGACTGATGGCGGCGGCGGAGTGGAGGCTGGCCGCGGTGGAACGGGGCGGCGCGGCGGGCGTGGCGCCGGCGCCGGCGCCCTTGTCGGCGAAGGCGCAGCAGGCTCAGGTCAAGGAGGCGAGGCCGGAGCTTAAGGCAGCGCGCAAGGCGCTGGTGTGACGCGGGAGCAATGTACAGCTCTGTGGACTGACCAGCAGCAAATAGTGTGAGGCATGAGGCAGTTGCATTGCTGCACAGGTTCGTGGCAGCCTTACCAGGCGTCCGGGCGCTTATCAGTAGAGATGGATAAGCAGGTGCACGAGGGAACCACTGCTGCTGAGTGGGCTGCCTTAAGCTCGACGGTCAGCAGGGCGTGCACAGTGTGTGAGGGGTAGACCCAGGGTAGACCAGGAAGACATGGAAAGCGGGCGGCGGCTGACGAGGAGTCGTGCTTGCACGCGTGGCAGACTGAGATGCAGTGATCTACCTAGATATTTGCAAAGTTCGGCATGCGGGGACTTGTTGCGATACTGTTGGGATGGTCGCGTCCTCAGCTCTGCATAAGTAGTGGGATGTGCGGCAGGATGCTGGACAAGGCTGTTGGCAGTACCGGTATGGGATATAATGTAGACCCACTGCACTATCGTGTGCACAGCTGCGCAGCACGTCTAGTTTGATGCCTGTAAAATTGCACCCGAGGCCATAGTCGAACCCATTGCGTGGCTTCGATTGCCCACCAGCGCAATGCGCTGATCGCATGTGCCAGAAAGCTCACATTGAGGACAAGCGATTGCATTACAAGATAACAATGGCGTCACATACATAGCGCAAGATGTGGCCTTGACGGCCCGCACCAACTCCGACTTGCGGTTGCTCGCAGCTTTTGTCAACGCTTAGACACCATCAAGCGCCTCGATGGTTACGTGCGACTCTCTGAAAGTGTCGGGCCTGCTATTGTCATTGGTTATTGCCGCAACCGCGACGTTCGAGCCAGTTTTGCAACATGTCACGGTTGCGCGGGGCCAAGTTGGTAACGGGCGGGTCATTCAGTCTTCAAGGCGACACATGCTGCAGTCCACCGTGCAAGGTGAGTCGGCTTGCTCAGTTGTTCGCATTTCCGTTCTTACTGCATCATTACGAGGAAACTGGCCCCGTCTCTGACGTCCTCTCGAAATTGATCATGTTATCATAGGCGTCATCGAAGCGACTCTTATTACAGCGGAACCGGTGGCAAATGGCCAAAGTCGTCCAGCTTGTGCAAATTTTTCACGGTCGACAGCGGCGGTAAGTGCATATTAAAGTGCGTTGTGGTAAACCGTGAAATTCTGTCACGTATGGCCTGCCTGGTACGGCCGCATGCGCGTTGACCCGCTGCACACCACGGGGAGCGGCGCCCGCCATTTCACAGGCACGTGCCGGCCAGTGCCGGCACGCAAAGGCACGCACGCCATGACTGCGCCGAGGCGTGTACGCGCTCATCTTCGACCTCCCCAACACTCCCCCAATGATGAAACCTCCGCTGATTTCTCATGCCATGCAGCTTCCGCTCGCCACAGTTGGCGGTGGTACTGTCATTGGGAGCGTGGCTGTGTCGTCGGGAGGCAGCTTCGCGCTGGACGGCTCCGCGCGACTGCGCGTGCAGCTCCAGCTGCTGTCCGGTGACACAACGGGCCTGTTTCTGGCAGCACCATTACAACCCGAGGATGCCAGCGAGCAGCAGAAGCACAATGTGCGCATAGCAGTTGCGAGGCGCGCGCCCACCGCCTGCGATTCGGCTGAGTACGCGTATGCTGGGGCCCTGGTGGATGGTGCGCTGTACGGCGGTGGGGTAACACTCGAGGTGCCGCTCCCGACGTCGCTATTTGCCTGCTCAGCGTCCGCCGGGGTCGCTGCTTTCCAGCGCTCCCTTTGGCTGAAAGTGGAGGTAGATTTGGCAGAGCAGGTGCGGCCTGTGCCTGTGGTGCTGAATGTGATGGGGTGTGCTTGTATGGGCAGAATGTTTCGGGGCAGGCAGGTCAGGGCAGGTGTGGGGCCTGGGGCGCGCCTTGACGAGTTCGGGTGTGCTTGTGTGGCAACGTCCTGGGCGGCGGGCAGGTGGCTGCATCAAGAGTCGGGGTTCTGCTGGTTGCACCCGTATGGTTTGCATGGTCACAGCTGGATGGCCTTACGCACCTTTCCCTTCCGTTGCTTCCCTTACCTCCCTCTGCAGCCGAATGGGGAAGCATGGTACACTGCAAACGCCGGTGACGTGCGTGACATTGCCATACCCAGCAAGCGCTGTCCGTTCACCAGCGTCAAGGGAGAGTGCAACCCAGCCGGCTGCCAGGCACTGGAGGTTGCTGCCAAGGAGGCCGCTGCCGAAGCACAGGCGGAGGCGGAGGCGGAGGCAGCAGCTGCAGCGGCAGCCGCAGCCGCAGCTGCCCAAGCGGAGGCAGAGGCTGCTGCCAAAGCGCAAGCGGAGGTGGAAGCGGCTGCAAGAGCAAAATCAGAGGCGGAAACTGCAGCTGCAGCGGCAGCCGCAGCCGCAGTGGCCCAGCAGGCAGAGGCAGCAGCAGCTGCAAAAGTTGTCGCCGAGGCAGCCACGGCCGCACAAACAGCTGCTGAAGCGGAAGCAAGGCTGAAGTCGCAGATGGCAGCGGCAGAGGAAGCGGCAGCAGCGAGCGCACAGGCAGAGGCGCCTGCAGCAGCAACAGCGGCAGCTCCAGCTGCTGCTGGCTCGATAGCAGGGGCAGGGGCCGCACAAGGCGTGGGGTCAGGCATGGGTGCCTTGCCTTTAAGTCCTACCCCGGTACCTCAGGTGGTGGACGCCAACGGAGGTGCCGGGGGGTCATCATCACTTGCCACAGAGCAGGTCGTGCCGAACAGTGCGGGCGCCGGGGCGCACGCCGCCGCGTCAGGCACCGGTACTGCTATTGGCAGTAGCAGTGGCGGCGGTGGCAGTGGCAGCAGTAGCCACAGCAGCAGCAGCAGCAGCAGCAGCAGCAGCAGCAGCAGCAGCAATGGAGACACAGTGGTCATCGGGGTCGCTGTGGGGGTGGCAGCAGGCACGGTGGTGCTGCTGGCGGTGCTGGCGCTGGCAATCGTGGGCTTTTACCGTGGCAAGCGGCGGCGCAGCGAGCAAGGTGTCCTCAACCCATCAAGCCCGGCTGCAACAGCGGGCCACCCTCAGCAGGCAGGCTGGTATGGCGTGGGTATGGGCACTGCGGTAGCGATGCCGGCTGCCTGGGGTGGCGGTGGGGCGTGGCCGCAAGCTGGAGGTGACGGCAAAGGCGATCTGGCTGGCGCCGCGGCGGGCGATATGCGCTCGTCCTCATACACCGCAGAGGTGGTGCCCTCCTCGCCTGGTTCATCCGCACGCGCCAGTAGTGTGTTGCTCAAAGTGCCGTCTGGGTGGACTGCCGAAGCCGCCACTGCCACTGCGGCCGGTGCCAGCCAGCTACTGCATCGGCACGCACCGGCGGCCTCGGACATGCCTGCAGCATCCGGTGGGACAGAACCGCGAGCAGCCGGCACTCAGGCTGCAGCCGGGCCTGCTTCACGAGGTGGCAACGGTTTGGGTCGGCTGCGTCAGCAGCTTTGCCTCGGTGGCAGCGCGGGAGAAAGCCATGCCGCTGGTGCTACCGATGCCAGCGATGGCTCCTTCACCATACCGGAGTGGCAAACGCGGCCTACCGTGCTGCTGACCATGGCGGAGGAAGGCGCAGACAGGGATGTTGAGGGCGGTCATGCGGCCATCGGCTCTGCCGGAGCCGCGGCAAATCGCAACGCAGGCGGCTGCCTGCCTCGAATGCACCACCGGCGCGGCCCCAACAGCAGTGGGCCTGAGTGCCACGGCCCGGAGGTGACAGGCGTAGCGCCGCCGGCGCTGGGGCCGGCAGCGCCGACCAGTTCCGCAGCAGCGGGCGGAGTGGTAGGTTCGGAAGACGGCCTTGGGGCAACACCCTGGCCGCGCCGGGGGTCTGAAGCGGCGCCTGTTGTGTCAATTGTACTTGATGGGGCCGAGGCGGGGAGCGGTTATGGTGCGCAGGGTGGCGGCTGGGAGTTGGAGCTCGGGTGGGAGGGGCCCCGACGGCGGTGGCAGTGGTGGCGCCGCCGCCACACCGCCGGCCCGGCTGGCCGCGACAACAGCGGTGGCAACGCGCTGGCAGTGGCTACAGGGCAGACCCGCGCCGCCGCCCCGGCCGGATCCGGCCTGGTGATGCATGCAGGCAATGCGACCATCCACATTGAACTGGCACCATGAGTGCAGGAGTCAGGTGCCTGATCCCCAATGCACATGTGGAAAGACTGCTTGCAATAAAGCTGGTCTGATGTCGAATGCAGCGATGGACCCACAGCTACGAATGGAAGGCATTGGTTTGTGTTGTCGTGTCTGTGGCGTGTGGCTACCGCCTGCCCCCCGGGGGTAGCTATTCTGTCTGTACCACGTCGTGTCGTGGCTGGCGTGGGTGAGAGCGTCTGGTGACGAGTCAGTGGAGTGAGACGTGTCTAGGTGAGCCTCATATGGTCCTGCACGGGAGCCGCCATCTCTCCACCCTGCAGAAGCGCTGTGCAGGTTCGGTCGTAGCAACATGCTCGAAATGTCGAAGTGCATGGCTTGCGGCGCATGGACATATGCAT
Organism: Chlamydomonas reinhardtii; assembly: GCF_000002595.2. Lineage (NCBI taxonomy): Eukaryota > Viridiplantae > Chlorophyta > Chlorophyceae > Chlamydomonadales > Chlamydomonadaceae > Chlamydomonas > Chlamydomonas reinhardtii. The sequence continues at coordinate 1,527,057 of NC_057015.1, forward strand.
ATGTTTGCACTCTTCTCCGCACATGAGATTGACGCACGTATTAAGTAGAATTTGGTGCTGGCATTTGCAAGACAGAGTACGGCGGCCGACGGATTATTGCACGCAATGCATGTGACGTGTGAGCGCGTGAATGCTTAACTTGCTGTGCATGGCCCGCACGTGCAACACCTAAAGGGTAATGACCCTTTCGTGCCTTGTAGGTCGTGCGCGGCAACTGCCACTAACTGCTCAACCCGCGGGCATGCCTGCGATACGGTATGAGTACTGCCAAGGTTGATTATGTGTTACCTGGTTGACTCGTGGCTGTGAGTATGACGGCTGTTTTTTTGGAAGTGTGTAGGGGAGCCGCTGCCGTGCCAACCCAGGTGTGGACCAGGGCGCTTGCCTTGATGTAATTCCGTATACTGCCGCATGTTAACAATCAACGTTTGGAACACGTGAAGGTTGAGGTTTGGGCCATTGGGGAGGTTCTCCCACAGCTGGGCCTGCCCCCAGGTCATGTTTATGACTTCATGTGAGGTGTGCCCTGGAATGGTTGTATATCTGAATAAGGAGGCGGATTGGTTGTTTGGGACGTTGTCGGTAGGGTGACGCACGACGTGGGCGTGTCGGGCGTGTCGATGGGCTCTAGTCGGAGCAGGGGAACCGCCACGGAACCTGCCGGCCCCGGTTGCCCAGGTACCCAACACGGTTTGGGCAATTGCTATGTGACGGACCATACGGGATGGTTGTTGTTTATTGCATTTGCCATGTATCAAGCATTAACGAAGGAGTTGGGCGCAGCAATGTGGGCCATCATTAAGTCGTACGTCGACGTCGCAGTAACGTCTTTCTGCAGCGACCTTGCCTTTTTTATTGCCCCACCACTATGCAATTTGTGCCATTCGCGCTGTCATCGGTGTGGGACATGGAATAGAGGAGGCTCGCGCTTGCATCAATTGTCACGGACCTTACTCGGCCATGGCGCAGCACAGGCGTTTACTGCCATTGATTTACGCCTTGACAGTGCTACATGCAATCTTGTATGATGGAGTTCTGGGCGCAGCGGCGAGCGCAAGGATTGCCGCTGTTGGCGCAAGCAGCAGTGGCGCAACCGCAATCACCAGGGTCTCAAGAAAGCTGACGCAAGATGGTGAAATCAAAGGTGATACTTTAGAATGTGTATCGCAAGCGAGGCCGATTTCTCAAACCATGCTGGGCCGGCAACCGTCGTCGCTTTCTTGTGCAAACATACCAAAGCCGGCTGTCTCGGACTCGCTCACAGGAACTATCGACGCACAGCTCGACCCGAATGGCGCCTTTTCACTCACGAGCGCTGAACAAGCCCGCCTACTTGCCGCTGGCAACTGCACGGAGATTTATACAGAGAGAAATGTAGGCATGCGATCATGGCACCTACTTGTTTCATAGCAAAGCATGTATAACAGGCGAAAAGCGTCGGGGTCTTCGCGCCCGCCACCAGCGGCCACGAAACGGCTTCCGGCCCTTCAACTCCAGCCCGCAGCGTCGAGACGGCCACGCGCCTTAGCCTACAGTTCGTTGTTGTGTACCGTAACTTGCATCATCGCGGCGCAATGCGTGAAGGACCCACGTAGCGCAGGTCTATTAGCGCATCATGCACGAGTGCCAAGCAAGCAATGGTTGGGAGCGCACACGCTTGTACGAACATGGCTAGCGTCGCGTTTGCCCTCTGTGAACTCATTTTGCCCTCATCACCTGCCCTCGCCAACGTTCAAACCCCCATATGCCGCAGTTCCCACTTGTCGCCAAGGGCTGGAGTGGCCTGGGCATGGTGGCTGTGTCGCGCGGCCCCGTCATCGACGGCGTCACGCACATGCGCATCGTGGTCGACGTCTCGCTCACCTCGGGATTGTACATTGCGCAGCCCTCTAACCCGGACGGTCACAACATTCGTTTTGCCCTGGCTGGCAAGTTGCCGCTCACGTGTGAGTCCTCGGAGTACTACCACGCGGGTGTGTTTGTGGACCCAGCAACAGCAGGCCAGCAGGCGACGCAGGCGATGCAGAACATGACACAGGACGCATCCTCTCCACCGAATTCGACATCGTCATCGTCCTTGTCATCGAGCTCCGGTGCCATCCTCAGCATCAGCGCACACGTGCCACTGCCTGCCGCCGTGTTCAACTGCGGCGGCGCTTCTACATTAACTGCGTTCCTGCGTGTGCTCTTCCTGCGCGTGGATATCGACCTGTCTGACCAGGTGCGGGGTGGCGTCGTGGTGTGGTGATAGTGCCTACAAACTTTGGGCCTGTTAGGCTGCGCATGCTGGGGTCCATACGTATTATCAAGCAAGGAAGCCGTTTGCCTGCCTAAACACACCAGCACCACTGCGTAACTGGGCCGCGCTTGTTGTCGTCTCCCTCAAGTCGCGTTCCCCTGTGTTCTTCAATGCGAATCTGCTCGCAATTGTTCTGTGCCCCGCAGCCTCAAGGCCCGACTACGCTGATTGTCACGGCGGGCGACCCCCGTGACTTTGTGGTTCCGGAACCATCATGTCCCTACAACGTCATACGTGCCATCTGCAATCCTGAGGCTTGTGCGCAGGAGCAGGCAGCCGCAGCAGCGGCGGCGCCAGCAGCCGCGGGAGCGGCGGACAACGGCACGGTCGCTCACAGCCACGGCGGCGCAGCCGACCCAATGACTCCTGCAGCATCACCCGCACCCAGCAGCAGCGGCAATGACAGATTGACCGGAATGCCTACCGAAAGCACTGGGACAGCCACCGGTGCCACGGGTGCTGCAGATCTCGGCACTGCTGCTGCCAACAGCCAGGGCAGTGACCCGACGCTGGCGGCAGCTATCACCACTACCACAACGACTGATGATGGCGCCGCCGTCGGCGGTGGCGGGGCCGGCACCGGCGCCGGCGCTGTGGCGGCAGCCGGAGCTGCTGCCAGCGGTGGCTCCGGTAGCGGCGGCGGCGGCAACAGCAGCACACCCACGATTGCGGTGGCTGTGGGTGCGGCGGTGGGCGGCGCGGCTCTGCTGGCACTGGTGGTGGGTGGAACCGTCTACCTCCGCAAGCGCAAGCGCAACGCCGGCAGTGGCGTCAGCGCCGCCTCCAGTGCCACTGACAGCGGCGCTGCGGCATTGCGCCACCGGCGTCACGGCGACGCGTCCCCCAGTGGCAGCTCAAGCGGCCGTTCTTCCTCTTCAAACATTTCCCCGCTTTCCATCTCGCCATCAGCTGACGCGCTGCCCCTGGCAACCCGTGCAGCGCCGGCAGCCGACCATTCGCCGCCGCCAGCGGTGTCCGTGCTTGTGATGGACGCCCCTGCCACTGCCTGCGGCAGCCCCCCGCCGGCTCCGGCCACCTCAAGCGCCCCTGTCAAGAAGCAGCGGACGTTCTTTGGCAGCTTCTGGACCTCCCCACGGAATGCCGCCGCCAGTAGTGCCATCAGCCGCACGGCACCGGCGCCGGCATCCGTGGACATGCCTGCGTCGCTCACTCGCGCGAGCGGCAGCGGCCAGCAGACTCGCGCCGGCAGCCCCAACCAGCTGCTGGCGTCCCTTCCCTCACTGCCACGCGCGCTCCCGTCGGGTGCCGCCACAGCAGCCGGCGGCGGCGCCGCCGCCGCGTCTAGCGCGGCCAGCCTGGGTGCCGGCGCCGCTGCATCGCCCATGTTCCAATACGTAAACCCGGCATATGCTGGGGCAGCTGCAGCCATGCCGCCGCCTGCGGCGCTTTCAACACGCGCCGATGACATGCTGGCGACCGGCCCAGCCGCTGGAGTCGAGCCAGACGGCGGCGATAGTGCCGGTGTTGCCGGCGGCATCGCGGCGGCTACGCCGCCCGGCGCAAAACTAGCCGGCGGCGCGGCCATGGGGCGGGGGCGGGCTACTGCCGGCACTGCTGCTGCAAAGAAGGCTACTGCGTACGCCGTGATGGCGGCGGGTGAGGATGAGGGCGCGGCGGCGGCGGAAGCAGCGGCGGCGGCGGCGGGCGGCGGCAAGGCCGGCCGTGTTGCCGGCGGTGGGCGCTTTGCGGCAATGGCCGGCAGCTGCTTCGGGGGCCGGCCGCTCAACGAGTTGGACGATGGGGATGAATACCTAGACGACGCAGCAGCGCTGGCGGCGGGGAGAGCGGTCGCGGCGGCGGCGGCGGGTTTGGATGATGACGGGACGTCTCTGCCCATGCCACCTCGTTGCGGCAAGCCCCGCTCCCCAGCTCCCGCCGCGCTGCCGCTCAGGAATGCCCCCGATCCTGATGCTGGCATGGATGATGCGCCGGCGGCGGTGGGCGCAGCTGCTAAAGGTGGCTGCTTCGATGACGACGCGGCATCAGTGGTGAGCTTTGCCGACGCTCCCAAAATGCTGGGCTGCATTCCCACCAGCCTGCCTACCACCAGTACCGCCGCGCGGCCGCTGCTTTCCTCCTCGGCCGTGGCGCGCCAGCCGCGCTCCGATGCGGCAGCTCTGCCGGGCCCCGGCCGCCGCACAGACGCTTCGGCTGTAGCCGCAGTTCCTGCTGCTGAGGCTGAGGGTGCGTCGGCTGCGGAAGGCAGCTCCAGCCCAAGCGTGCCGAGGCCCGGCTCACTGGCAGGAATGGCGCCAGAGGTGGCAATGATCCTGGCGGATGAGGAGGAGGAGGAGGGCCAAGGCAAGCATGGGGGCCGGCGGCCATGGAAGTGGTGGCGGCCCGCCCCGTCGCCTGCCGCTGGTGTGACGGCTGGGCGCCGCGCGTGATCTGGCGGGGCGGGCGGTGATACGGCAAGCACCGGGTCTGCTGTGATGAGGCAGGTGGTAGTGTGGCACTAGGGGGCACGAGTGTGCGCCTAGGGGTGGCAGACGTGCAGGAGCTTGAAGGGCGTGCATGGGATGCGTTTATGAGCCAGAGCCTGGGTCTTAAATAGCAGCGGAGCTTTTACGTTTTGATAAAGTTACGGTTTGAACAGGGCAGATGATGCAAGCATGCAGCATGCACATTCAAGTGTCTGAAATTGGGCCTCAACTTGCATATGTACATAAGAAGGTGAGGGAGGCCCGCTGCAGCATCTCAATGATCTATCTCAATGATCGTTCGCTTCCGACCTGACGTTGACGTGCATCATCATCCTGGTTGCTTACTTGATTGGATGACGTGACTCCAGGTAGCTGGTTTGCTATGGATGGCGTTGACGTCTGCGTGTTCGAGGCCCCAGCAGCCCTGGAAACAGAATAAGCCCGGTCGGGCTGCGATGTTTCTGCAAGCTTGTCCACGTGCCTTTGGTTGCCTTCGAGGCACGCCGTGCTGGATGTGTGGCCATTTGCAGCAGTGCTTGGGCATTGGCACGGGAGTATTTCCTTCCAACTTGCATGTTAGCTTGCACAGTTTACCTCTTCTCGCTGATAGAGAGAAACAATACCTTAGTTGTACCCGTGCGGCTGTGCGTACGGTGTGCAGGCTCACAGGCTGGTAGCGCGTGAGTCCATGCTACAAGTTTTGACACGGCTGCACGGGATGGCGTTGCAATCAGGCAGCAGGTCCGTGGGGTGCGGTGGGACAGGGTAACGGGCAGGTTGGCGCAGTCCCGTAGTGTGCAGCGTATTCCCAGAGCCCAACATTCAAATTGCAAGTTCAAGGCAAGATTGCGCGGCCGGTGCACCGAGACATCGCTGACTTGCTGGCAGGCTGGTAGTTTGCTGACGCGCATTGCCGCATTCCTCACGCTCCGGGCGCCCGGCCAGGCGATAGAATCAGACACACACTCACACCGCAACGCCACACTCGTGAAGCAGAGGTGCAGTGCACCTGGAGGTAGGTGCTTAGCGTCCATGGATGAACCAAGGACACTCACTGGAGGGGTCTGAGGGGCCCGGGCTGGCCTGACCGCCGGCAAAGGCACCATTACCCATGGCTCCAGCCGCAGTGCTTAGTTAAGATACAAAGATGTTCCTGAAGGCAAAGGCACAAGTAGCCATGGCCCCAGCTGCAGTGAGTACGTACACTGTGCCGCAGGGCGGACATTCTCGTGGACACGAACGCACCACGGCCGCACCCGCAAGCAGGCAAGCAGATTGGCCCCGCAGCACGTCCTGACACACCCTGCACTTGATGCCACTACGGTGCAGGCTGGTCCCGGGCCACTGTGACGTAGCCTCCGCCTTCTGGTGGCGTGCGGCAACTGGCAGCCAGTTCGTGCAGGCGCTTGGGGTTACCGGGCGGAGTACTCCGGGCCTACCCGCGGCTGTCAGCTGCATAGTTTCGTGGGGTTTGGCAGGAAGGAGGCCAAAGCAGGCTGGAACAAGGACGGCGATCGTCTAGCAAAGAAGTACAAGGTCCTCAATAGCATTGCGGCGACATCAGAATATTGTTGCGGCTGGTTTCGCGCCCAAGGGCCCTAGCCCCCCCCCGCCCGCCAGCAGCGATGGGCTGCGAACAGGCGTGTCAATAAGCGATCCCAAAGGAAACTTAAGCAGAAGCAAACTAAACTTGATTACACTCGCGTTTACTGAAGCAAGAAGCCAACGGCAACGAAGGAAGCGTGTTTTTACCGCTCCGCTCGACTGATGTCCGGTGATATTTGAAATCTCTTTGGCATGATGACTCAAGTGGCCAGCTTTAGTCTGCAATCCATGCTGCTCGCTCTGGTTGCACTGTTGCTGTTTGGTGCTGCCCACGCGGAGCAGAGCCTTTCATGCAGTGCTTGGGCAAGGCTAAGTAGATTACTGCAAGCGGCCAGTGGTCCTATCTCCGGTGCGCCAGAGTCGGGGGCTTGGGCTGTCGGTTTCCCTCCTTACCTCAAAGCCTGCCTAACCCAGATTTGCGAGCGAGCCATCCAACCATTCGAAGAGTAGATCGAAATATGATCACTCCATGTTTTTTTACTGCAACAGGCTACGTTCCCGCTGAGGTCGATGCGCAGTCTCCAGCTTCAACGCGCAGCTCTGCCTACAAAGGAGGTGCCGTGGGGCCAGACTCAGAGCCTTTGTGCTCGGATTTCTTCATCGACTTCACGGTAGGCACGCGGCGTCAGGTTTGCATGTCAGTTGGCCGACATTCGCGGTTGCGGGTCACTCCCACAAGATATACGGCCGAACGGCACTGGGAAGCCACCCGCATAAAATGGTCGTGTAAGTTTGCGTTGCTGCGTCCAAACCTCTCAGACCGACAGCTGCGCAGGGGGCGACTCGTCCAGTTGAGACTAAAGACCGTCGTCCACGACGCCTTCGCCTGCGCGTGTGTGAAGCCCTGTAGGGCAGCCCTGCAGGCAGCCCCGCCCCAACCGTGCAGCTTAGGCCACACTCTTCGTTGTAACATGTGTGTGCCGCCACCCAAACTCAGCCCTGCCACCCGCCTCCCAACTTGCTTGGGAAAAACTACACCCGCCCACACACACACCCCTCCCCGCAGCTGCCCATCATAGCGAGCGGCCTAGCCGGAGTGTACGGCAGCCGTATCGTGGGCTCCATGACCGTCACGCCGGGGCCTGTACGGCAGGACGGCATGTCGCATGTGCGCATCCGGGTGGACCTGCTGGAGGGGGCGCACGTGTTCATCGCGCCGCCCAGCAGCCCCACCAGCCACAACCTGCGTATCGCCATCACACGCCGCCTGCCGGAGGACTGTGCCTCCACCGAGGTAGGATCCAATGAGGGGTGCTGTCATGTTGTCTCGGGGTTGGACGGGGCGCTTATGTATTGGGAGCTGCGCAGGGCGCACGGGGGGCGAGCGGCTTGGGGAGCGGTGGCCGCAGCACCCTCCAGTGCAGCCCCCGACCGGTTGTTCACAGCCCCCACAATCCACGATGCACGCTTAGATTCTGGCTGGCGATCGCCATGCTCTTTCCACGACGCAGTTCTACCACGCTGGTGTGCACGTGGACCCGGCCGTGTACGGCAGCGGCGTGGGCGTGCACGTGCCGCTGCCGGCCGCCGTGTACAGCTGTACGGCGGAGACCACCGACCCCTTCCTGCGCGCCGTGTTCATCCGGGTGGACGTTGACCTGTCCGACCAGGTGGGCACCGGGGGGAGGTGCGAGCGTATGGGCGTGTAAGTGAGAGTGTGCGTGCAGGCCGTGGCAGCTATGGAGGGACCGGCTGGCCGGGGTGCTAGGGGATGGCTTACCGCGCGAAGCCGGCTAGGGGAAGGGCTCCGTTCCGTGCGGGGTGCCAATCGCCGCTGGAGTTGCCTCTCAGCCAACGAGGGCCGTACCCGTCGCCCTGTATCCACACTTGCGCCTGACTGCAGCTGGGCGGCGGCACACAGACCACCGTCAGTGTGGGCGACCCGCAGGACCTGCTGGTGCCGGGCTGGTGCGTGCAATGTGCATCTGAGTGTGTCAGCGTGTGCGTTCGTGTGTGCGTGTCCGCGTGTGCATGTGGGCAGAACGGAAGATCCACAGTGACGTGTGAATGCGTTTTTGCAGGCGCAAGGGCAACATAACGCTGCTAGCATGTGTGTGAAGGCCAGGGACGAAGATGTACCAAAGCGAGCACACGCGCTAATCACGCTCCCCGCCCCCCCCAAAAAAATTGTGATCGGCTCGTCTCTCGGCAAATGACAGCCCATACAACATCGTTTACGGAGCCTGGTAAGTCTCAGGCTCAGCAAGTTGGGGTTTGTGCTCGCCGCAGCAGCTTTCGTCCCAACGACGTGTCACCCACTTAGTGTGCCATGTACTGTCCGGAGGCACCAAGCGACTTACCAACCGCTTGTTTTGGCACGCCATTCGCGGCATTTCTCAATCCTGTTTCCGCAGCAACCCGGCGGCCTGCAATGCCACCTCTGCCGCCTCAGCCTCATCCGGCACAGCGGACGGGCCAGTGGTCATTGACGCTGGTTCCAACTCCGAGGACCACGCGCAACACTCTGGCAGCACCGGCATCAGCAGCGGCACCAGCAGTGGCAGCGCAGACTCGGGCGCATCGTCAGCGGCGGCCGCCAGCTCCAGCAGCAGCACCGGCACCAGCACCAGTAGCAGCACCATCAACACCGGCGGTGATCTGGTCGCGTCCGAGCTGCCGGCCGCCACCGGGCCCGACCCACCCGGTACGCCTGCAGCCAACGCTGCCCGCAGTGCCGACAGCAGCAGCGGCGGCGGCGGCGGCGCCAACATCATTGCCGTCGTGGCGGGCGCGGTTGGCGGCGCTGCAGTGGTAGCCGTAGCCATCGCTGGTTTCATGTACATCCGCGCGCGCCGCCGCCGCCGTGGCCCACGTGACAGCACCAACGGCGCCCTAGCGCAGACGCTCATGTGGCCTGGCGGAGGCCCCACATCGCCAGCCGGTGGTGTCGGCACCAGCTCCGGCGTTGCCCGCTTCACCGCGAACGGCGGCTCCAGCAGCGGCGGCACTGCCAGCGGCGGCATAGCGACGCACGTCAGTGTGGGTGGCGGCGCCATTGCCGCGGGCGCCGCCGCCGTGCCGCTGCCGATTGCAATGGCCGTGCCTCAGACGCCCACAAGCCGCGTGGCTGGCGCCGAGCTGGTAGACTCCGACGCCGATGCCGACGGCGCAGGCCCCTCCTCCCTGGCCGCCGCCCTCAACACCGCCGCCGCCGGCCTCTTCGCCGCTGCCATGGAGCGTCGCCTCACCACCACGCATTCTGGCCGCCGCCGCCTCGGCGGCGCCTCCGCAGCCGGCGCCGCCGCAGGGCACTCCTTCATCGCCTACCCCGGCCTGCCCACCTGCCGCACCACGGCCGTCGCCGCCTCTCCGTCACCGATGCCCTCGCCGGGCGGCGCCATTGAGATGTCGGCCTCCTCGCACTCCACCTCCAAGGACTCGCGCCGCTACCTCGACCGCAGCGAGGACAGCGCCCCCAACTCGCCCGTGCCCCAGCGCGTGGCGGCCGCCTTCGAAGCCAGTCATGCAGGCGCTGGCATTGGCGGCACCGGAGGCGGTGCCGTCGGCCGCGGCGTCAGCCGCGGCACTACCAGTCACGGCCAGGACCTGTCCTCGCTGGTAGTCGGGGCGGTGCAGCCCCCCACGAGCTTCGATCGACGACGTGCCAGTGCTCGACGCAGCGCCGGCGGCGGCGTGTCATCCACAGAGGCCTCGCTGCAGCCGCCGCAGCTGCTGCCTCAGGCACACCAGTCGCCGCCGCCACAGCTGCAGCAGCAGCCCGCGCGTGTGCTGCCGGTCGTGGTGCGGGCGCTGCCCGCGGCGCTGGCGGCGGCGCCTGCGCCTGCTCGTGGCCTGTCTTGGAAGCGCAGGTCGGGCCGTTTCGGCTCGGCTATGTCAGGCCTCATGGGTGGCGGCAGCGGCCCTGTGCCGCCGCACACAAACTTGTCGGGCACGGCGCTAACGACGACTCCCTACGCTGCCGCTACCAGCGGCGGCGCCTCGCATTTGGCCACGCCATGCGCCACCGACAATGGCGGCGTGGACCTTTTTGCAATGCCTCCGCCGCCGGAGCTGGCGGTTATCCAAGATGACTCCCAAGATGCGGCTTCGTTCATCAGCACGACCAGCTTCAGCGCCGCGCCCTCGCTCTTCGGCTGCCTGCCAGCGCCGGCACCCGCCGCCGGCGCCCGGCCGCTGCTGCTCTCGGCGCGCACTGCTGGGACGGGCGCCTCGGATGCGCCCGCTGCCGCGGCCGCCGCTGCGCTGCAGACGAGCGCTGCAGGTCCGGAAGCTCCAGAGGTGAGCGTATTGGTGGACATGTCAGCAGACGATGATGGCACCGAGCTTGTTGTCAACCGGCCAGCCCAAATAAGCTTCGGCAGCCGCATGCGCCGGCTGCTGCAGTAGATTGGATCGCACTGACGGCGAGCTGATGTTGTCAGCTTTTATCATGAAGTACTCATGCAGGTTTCATGCAATGGATGGCAGGATGAGAGTTGGCCTTGAAGATGGTGCAAGCCGCAGTGCATGGAGCGGCCAGGAGAGAGGCCAGGCATGGGCGTGAATACGATTATTGTGAACCCTTATTAACTATGCATGGTTTGTCTATAAAGCATTCTCGATAATATGGCATGCAGCAGCTACCGTTGAACGCGTTCCAGATAGTGGTACGCAGCTCCTTGGCCGGTGGCTTACTTGCACGCCGATGCAGGCGTTTGTCCGTCCCACGTTGGCGGTTAGCTCTTTAGATCCGTGTTGTGAGGCGCGTGCTGCATTGCATGCCATGCATATCTGCCATCAGTGGCATCCTCCATCCCATCAGTGGTGTGTGCTTGGAAGTTCCAGACTAGCTTGTAGCACACGCTTGTAGAACTAGACGCCCTGATGAACAAGGCCTAGCTTAGTGGCCACGCTGGACGGCACTCATGGACAATGTGTAGCCGCTGCACATGCAGCACATGCAGCACCGACCACCGTGGTGGCTTCTGCCGATCTGCTGTGTAGTACCGTATGTCAGTTTCAGTGCCGTAATGTGGGTGAACTTGAGCCGCGACAGTTCATTCGTGAATAGTACTTGCATTCTCTCCTGCTGGTTTCATTCTGTATGCAACACACCGCCGTTGCGTTGCGATGTCCTTCATTGAGCTTAAACCTTTTTGTGCATGGCTCAGTTTCAGGATGGTCTCTGCACATGGTGTCAACTGTGTAGACGTTCGGGCGTCGTACGCACGCTTGGCAAGTGTGGGCACCTTGCATTCGTTGTTCGCCACCACGCAGACGCAACATGCGCTGCAACCATTTGAACATCCAGCACCTCTGGTACTCGAAGGCTCTCCACTGGGTGCACGCCAGTCATGTTATGATGTAGATAGTAGAGTAAACAGGTCTGCTTGCACTGCGCCGACACCCGCATTCCCGGCCCGGTGAAAACGCACCACCTTGCCATGAAAACACTCTCCATTGGGTGCGCGCTAGCGGCATGTGTGTATAGGTACCAGTCGAGACGTTTGAGCCGTAGCTGCCACTGGCCAATGTCGTACAGAGATGCAGATGGATGGCCTGAAATGGCGGTATGATGAGCGCGTGTCGCCAAACCTACCTAGATGGGGACCCTTGGCTGGCCCTGCTGCCAACAACAACTGGGCCGTTTGCATTTGTTGCCCCTAACTGGCTGACTGCCGTCCATGTCTCGGTAGCAGTCTTGCCTGGTATGGCTTGGCGTTGTTGTTGTCGTTGTGTTGTGGACGCTGTGGGAAGGATGTTGTGGCAGCTGCAGCTGGGACGGTACGGCTGCACCTGTGTACGGTACGGCACGCAAAACGCCACGTCGGCTCGCGCTACAAGTTCGCATGCGCACCTTGCGGCAATCGCATAACCCTCTAGCCAGCAGAAGTGCCACAAGAGATGTGCCAACATGGAGGCGCCTCCTTGGAGCGATCAGAGCAAGTAGCCCTTGCATCACGAGTTGCCTTGCAGGTCAGTATGGTGCACAACTTTGGAGGTCACAGGTGATCAACAGCTGTACCAAGTATTAAAACTGCTTGACCTAAGTAGACATCCCTGCCCTGGCTGTCACTGTGTCAGCACCCAGCTGCCGCGAAAGCGCCGCGAATGCCGCCAACGCTCCGTCGCTTCCCCATTGAGTTACGAGTCCGTGCATGGATCTAATGGTGTGGTGCCAGGGAAACTTAAGCAATTGCATGGGAGAGGGAGGTCTGGGCTCGTCGCATATCGCAACCTGCTGGAGGAGCAGTCCGCGGGAGGGGAGGGAGGGGATTGGGCGAGGGGTCGTCGATCGCCCCACCTTGCCCTTCAGAAACCCAGCAAAAAACATGACACGTAGCAAGCGCGCACTTTTGCGGCTGGAGTATCCATGCACGCTTTTATGGATCATACTTAGGCGCGAGGAAGAATCGATCAGCTTGCGGCTGGCCACAGCCTTCGCTGCGCATGAGACCAACCGCCGTCATTCCCGCCATTCTTGAGTGTCGCCTTTTACGCTTGATACGAGCAATCTTCTCCATCTAGCATTTGATACTACCTAGGCCGCTTACTCGTGCATACTTGCCGCGACATAGGGGCTCGCGCCGCGCCTGCTGGTCTTGTAGTTTATGAGCCAAACATGGCAGAATTGTAGTAGAGCGCCTCACAGGCTGGTCTATCTGTTTTGTTGAGACAGAGCCACCTATGGCGCGGCGCCAGCACGTCTGGCAAGCGCACATTACGTTGGTGTTGCTCGCCCAGTTGTTACTTCGACTTCAGGGCAGCTATGGCCTGTATCAGGCTAATGGTAAGCGCCTGCTATGGGCAAGGCGCTTGGCTACCTTCCCAGGCGAATGGTTTGGGTAGGGAGCTAGAGTCCAAGGGTAGGGGAACACTATGGCATTTAAGTTCAAGCTCCTTGCAGCGACTATTAGCTCTGGCATTGGTCAATGGCCCTTCGGCTTCGACCCCTTGTCGAGCGCGCATTTGAAATTCTGTCAACTTCCCGGTGCATCGGCAGACGTCGCAGAGCCAGGAAGCACCGAGTCAGAGGAGCCGTGTGTGTCATTTCGCTCAGACCATGAGGTGCCCATCGTTGCGGACGACGGCTCGTCCCTCGGCTACGTGACGGTCCACAGCGGCGGGGGCGCGCTCCTCGTGTCGGTCGACTCGCCCAAAGCTTCCCCCTTCCACGGCGAACAGCACAACCTTCGCGCCCACTTCACGCGGGCCTTCCCACGCCACTGCGCCATGGCAACAGTCGGCTTGAATGGCAGTGCACCGCTGGAGCATACAGGTGCGGAGCCGGCCCAGCTCTGGGCTCAGTCCCTTGAGCGCTTGGTTAAGCCCGCCTGCGTGTCGTCGGACACAGGTCGTCAGACCCCACCCTCTCCGAGCAGCATCCATCAAACCAGCTGATGAAAACCGGGCGCATTCTCATGCTCATAACTTCCTCTAGTGACGTTCTCTCCGCCAAAGCAGCTTGGTCAGACCCCACCTAGACCCCCCCGTTACGAGTTCACCCGTAACTTTACTAACGTAACCTAATTTCATAGCAGCGGTGCAGAGGCGCGCCGCCTTCCACCCGCCTTCCGCCGACTACTTCCTCGCTTTGCCCGCCCCTCGCCGCAATCTAACACTCGCATAGTCAAATACATTGAGCAAGTCCTGAAACGCTGCCCTCTCTTGTTGCACACGCGACAGATTTGGGTGATCGGTACGTGGCGCGTCTGGACGTGCCGCCGGGGCTGTTCCCCTGCGACCCCGACCGCGGCGAACCCTTCTTCGCCGTGTTCTTCATGGCGCTGGAGGTGGACCTGCAGCCAGTGAGTTTGGCAGCGGCTCCGGTTTCCTAAGTTTCTTAGCTTCTTGCGTTGGGGGCATCTTCACAACTTTGGGCATGTGTGATGGGTCGCAACAAACACTAATTACCGCGCCGGGAGTTAATCTCTGCACTGCTCTGCAGCAACACACGCTTTTCTGACAACCAGCCTGTGCTTCCCGAACCGTGCGACAGACCGTCGGCGCGGCCGTGACAGCCCAGACGGCCGGTGACTGGCTTGGCCTGGTGCCGCCTGGCGTGAGCTGCCCATTCGTCACCGTGTCAGGAGCCTGCAACCCAGATGCCTGCCGCCGCCAGCAGCAGCTGCATGGGGACCGTAAGCAGCCTCTGGCACGCGAGCAGGCGTCGGCGTCGCCAGGTGCCACGGCCGTGGCCGGCGGCACCGCTAGCGGGGCGCACCAGCGCAGGCAGCACCACCTCAGCCCGAGCATTGTACACCTGCCGCCGCCGGCGCCGTCGCGGTCTGGCGCTGCTGGACTCGGCTCGGCGGAGCGCCGTGGCAAGGGCTCAGACACAGACGAGTATGGAGTGGACACCGGAAGCGTCCGCCGCAACCGCCGGAAGCCGCTCAGCGTCAGCGCGCAGGTGTGGCGGGCGGTGGCATCGCTGGCGGCCGCGCTGGTGACCCGCGCCGGCCGGCTCGTGCAGTCAGCGGCGGGCGTGGTCCACTTACAGTGCTTGTACCGCCTGTCGCCGCGCACGTGTGCTCGGCTGGAGCAGGTTGGGGCGGCGGCGCCAGGCATCACCGCCGCCGCCGCGCTGCTGGCCGTGGCGTTAGTTAGCGGGCTGGTGCGGCGGTGCCAGCAGCAGGCGCAGCGGAGGCGCAGCGACGGCCGCGGCGGCCAGCAGACAGGCAAGGCGTCTCCGGCGCCGGCGCCTGCTTCGTCGCCGACGGCGGCGGCGCGGCCGCGGCAGCATTTTACCGCCTGGGCCCCGCGCTCCGCCGCTGTGGCGGTGGCGGCGAGCGTCCGTGGCACGTCAATGCCTGGCGCCGCCGGTGCCGGTGCCGGCATTGGTGGCAGCTTCGCCGACGACAGAGCCGCTGCCTCGCGGCGGTATGGGCGGTCCACATCCGTGAGTGGCGCGGCCGCCGGCGACGGCCTCGCCCGGCGCTCCACTTCCTCCTCCCGAGTGCAGCCTTATCTTCTGGCGGGCGGCAGTCACGGCGTGACCACGTGCGGGACGTCGGGATTCACGGCAGCGGACGTCGCGCCCATCCGCCTGTTGTCGTCGTGCTACCCTTCGCTCGCATCCGCACTCACCGATGGCAGCGATGAGGTTGACATCGCCTGCCGCCTCTTCACCCACCCCGCCGCTGCCGTCCCTCATCGCTCCAAACCTGAGTCCGTCTCCTCAATGTCTTCCTCCTCCTCTGCCGCGTCTGCCGCGACCTCAGCCCCTGGCGCTGGAGCCGCTCGGGCCGCCAAATCAGGAGCGCTGCCGCGGGTGCGTGGCGGCAGCGACTCGGGGCGCGGGCATGGGCCCTCCGCGACGGAGCTGGTGACCAGCCTGCCGACTGACAAGGCCGTGGGGCGCGCCGGCCGCGCCGCCACCTCTTCTGCCGACGGCACCAGTCCGGGCCGGCGCAGGGTGACGTTCAGTGGCACCTTTGCCACTGCGCCGGCCCCGCAGCCCCAGCCCAAGCCGTCCAAGGCGCGCTCACTGATGCGGCTCCCAGACGGTTCCGGCTCCATGCCGGCGTCGCAGCCCTTGCCTGACCTGCAGCTTCAGCAGCAGCAGCCACGCCACAGCAGCGCCGCCACCTGTGCCTCAATCCTGGGCTCGCCGGACCTCTGTGCACTTGAGGTCAAGCCCATCCCGCGCCCTGCACGTGCCGCTGAGCCCGGCCTGAGCCTGCCCCACCAGGACGACGCCCCGCCTGCACAGCTGATGTGGTCGGCGCCGGGTGCCGCGTCAGCAACCGCACGCGTCCTCAAGTGCAGCCCAAACACCCAGACCAGTAACAGTGCGACCGGTCACACCTCTGCGAGGGCAGCAGCGGCAACACCTCCGGCGCCGCTGGCACGCGCGTCTTGCAGCGGCGCACTCCTCAGTGGTGAGACGATGCGGCTGAATAGCAGCGGTGGCGGCGGCGGTGGTGGCCGCGGCTGGGTCGGTCGCAGCATCAGCCTCAAGGCCCTGTCGGCGCCCGCGCCCGCCGCGACAGACGGCCAGGTGGATGCGGAGGCCGCGGCCGGCGCCGACCTGGTGCCGGCCGCCACGGCCTCGGCTGCGCTGCCTGTGCCTCTGCCTCCACCGCCGACCTTCCTCCGCTGGTCGGCTGGCCCCACCCACACCGCCTTGGAGCATGAGAGCGCGTCCGCAGCTGACACCCAGGGCCGACTTCAGGGAGCCGCGGCACGCCGCACGCCGCCTGCCAACCTGCGAAGCGCCCCGCTCTCGCGCGGCGCCGGATCGGCTGGCGCCCAGGCTTACTCTGATAGCCTGGCCGCCGCCGCCGCCGCTGCCGCCACTGCTGCCGGCGGTGGCCGTACAAGCAGCTCTGGCGGCGCCTGCAGCGGCGGACTGCAGCAGCCCCAGCCCCAGCTGCTGCTTAGTGCGCCGCCTACACGCGATCCTGTTGCTTCCGCTGCTGTGGCTGCAGTGCCCCAGACGCGCGCCCGCAGCGGCAGTGGCATGGCCAGGGTAACGTCACTGCAGCTCCCGTCCATGCCGCCACCGCCGCCGCCGCCGGGCTTCCTTCCGCGCCACAGCCTGTCCCTGACGTCCAGGGTCCTGGGGCCCGCCGCCACTGCGCCGCCAACGGCGCTGCCGCCGCCGCCGCCGCCTCTGCAGCAGTCGCCTAGTGTGCCGCTGCCGCTGCCGCCGCCCTCGCTGCTGCTCCGCATGATGTCACAGGAGGCCAAGCGCCAGGCGCCGCCGCCAGGGCTGATCATGTCGCCGCTGCCGCTGCCGCACAGCGGCTCTAGCACGACCTGCAGCTCGGAAGCCATGCCGTGCTGTCGGGCGGAGAGCCACGGCGCCGCTGCCTACCCGCGCCCAGGCGGCTTGACAGATGACCACGATGACTTCGTCCGCAGCCTCAGCTGCGGCAGCGCCTGCAATGCTCGCGGACTGCCTTCGCCGATGCCGGCGCCCGCGCAGGCGGGCGGCGCGCCGGGCGCCGGCCGGCCGAGCATGGGCTCCCCGGCAGGCAGCGATGACGCAAGCTGCGGCGGTAGTGGCGGTGCTGGCACCAGCGGCAGCAGTGGCGCAGCGAGTCCTGAGAGTGACAGTCCTGCGTGCCGCAACCGCAACGACTGTGATTCACCTGTGGGTCCCGTTGTCCCAGCTGTGACTGTGGCCTGGGACGCAGTGGCCAAGACTGAGGCAGGCGCCCCGTTGCAGTCTGGCCATTTGCCGACGCCGTTTGCGGCAGCCGCCAAGCCTCTGCCCAGTGTGCGTCTTGGCCCCTCGGCTGCGGAGCTGGACTCGCCATTTGGCAGCCCGCGCGCCGTGCGTCGCGCTGCGCCCCACGCCGGAGGACTCAGAGCCGCGGCCGCCGGCAAGCTGGCAGCTGCTGCGGTGGCAGTCGCAGAGAGCCAGGCAGGCAAAGCGCGTGTGGCAGCATCTGCTTTTGCCGGCATGCAGACCGCTTTGCAAGCTGCTGCGGACGCGCGCACCAGCTGCGACCTTGGCAGCACCGTCCAAGCAGACCTCGCGCCGCCCTTTGCGCCCTCGCCGGTGCGCACACTGGCTCCGCAGCCGCGCACGTTGCGCTTCACCGGCGCAGACAGCACTGGCGGCTGCAGCAGTAGCTGCACCAGCAGCAGCTGCGGCGTCGCAGCCAACTCTCTCTCCTTCCGCATCCCGTTGCACCCATGCGCATCGACCGGCGCGGACGCCGCTGACGCGGTGGCGACCCCGGTGCTACGTGGCGCGCGCCGCTGGTCCCTGACCGGGGTTGGAGGCACCGCCTCCGCCACCTTAGAGGAGCAGGTGCTGCTGGAGGCACAGCCGCTGCAGCAGCAGGCTGATTCAGGGGTGGAGGCTGGCAACCAACTCCACCTGCCCCACCCTCCGGTTCATGCATCTGCCAAGGTAGCTTTGCCGCTACCTCCGCCGCCATTCCTGCGGCCCCTGCCCCTGCCCGTGCCGAAGCAGCGCCCGTAGCTGGGGTCCTGGAACTGTGTGGTCAGTGCCTAGGTGCCGCACAAATTTGGAAGAATGACGCCGTGGAGCTCTGAGGCGGACGTCAGACATGCACGGCATCCGTGGGTGCATCGAAAGGAGGTATACTGGAGGTGCATGTGCGCAAGGCCCCAGAGGGCCGAAGCCAAGCACCGTATTAGCCTTAGTCCGATGAATCACCAGCCCTGCTGCGTGAAGTCTCGGGGTGCTAGGACCGACCACGACGCGGAGCAAGCTTCAGCAACTGCAAGTAACGTACACACGAGCCGCACGGCATACATACAAAGCCCCTGTTGTTTCTTACCCTTGCTCTGCCGAAGTGTATGTGTTGGTGTGGTGTGTGTGCGCGCGCCAGGATTGCGTTGTCCAGTTGTTGCAGCGATTGCATTGTGGGTTGTTTGACATTGTTGTTGCAAACAGCGGATCCAAATGGTGCACAATTGCGACGGAAGTAGGCTGCGCCCCTACTTGTGCGCTTAGATTCTTCATGCATGGAGTACTCGCACCCTTTCCCCAGTTTCCCAGCAACATGAAATGGGTACAGCCGCCTGGTGACATACGCGCCGAGGGCACAGTATCTGTAAGAAGTGAGGACATTCTATTAGACAATGAGAACAGGAACTAGGGACACTAATATTAAGGAGCGAATCGTGGATAGCCGTGGATAGGTGCAGGATTGTTTGAGGGGGCTACGGCAGGGAGGGCTATGCTTAGCGGTCCACGGGGCCGAGGCATGGGCGCCCTGTGGTAGGGTCATGTAGTCTGCTTTCATGCTTCGTACGACAACCGCGTGTGCTGGACCGCGGCATTGCATCCTAGAACCCCAACCTGGTGAATCTGCGGTGTCATGTTGCATCATGCTAAGAGTGTTCGGGCCTGATACACGGCCACTCATATGCTTACCCCGTACGTGTCGACCATGCTTCATTGGGCGGATAACGTGTGTAGGCTCGCACGAATAGGCCAGGGTGCAATGTCCGTCCCTTAAGGTTGAGCAGGAAGGCTAAAGTGTGATGTGCGTGCATGCTTCTAGGGCGGCTGGCAGCTTAACGAGGCCGCATGTTTGCAAGTATCTCCCTGGTTCCTCCCATCGTGCGTAACTCCAAACAAAGCTGCTCGTACTTAGCACTTTGAACGATTGCATTGAAGCCTTGATGCTAAAGTGTGTGCGGTGTATGCGACGGCCAGGCAGGTGGAGAGACTGGCATAGTTCGTTGCAGTAATCGAGATGCATTCATAGCATACCTGCCATAGGCGGCCTATCACGCGGGGCAGAAGCCTTGATGAATGTGGACGGTCCCTCATGCGTCAATACATTCACAACTTGCCGCACCTGGAGTGCTGCCATCATTTTCCGCCGTGTAGTAGTTCATCTAATGCTTTATCGGACTTTAGGGTTGCAGGCCGCGCCGCAATGGTTGTTAATTGCCCTGCTGCGCTACATATCGGTAATGAGGATTGGTTGCGGTGCGCACGAGGGCCGTTTGTACTCAAGCGGCCATCCTGATGTACAGCCATAGGGCGCTGGGAGCCTGCCCTGCGTTGGTGTTTGGCGTGGTTGTGCACACGTGGTGGCCGCCTTGTGTGGAGCTGTCGGCGGGCAGGCTGTCCCTGGCTGTACCAGGTGAGGGCGCTTTCTCCTGGGCGAGACCGTACGTGCCGCTTGGAAGCGTTGTCCCTGCCTGTTGGTGCAGCGGTGCTTTAGGAGGTCTGCTTAAGAGGGTGGCGCCTACGCACACGCGCATCGATGTCCCTTTGGCTGTGCCTATCGTATTGTTCTGCTTATTGTGCCATATACATATAGCGCTGCCTTGCCATAAGACATAAGCCTGACGTACTGATGTCACACCTCCGGGTCCGGGCGGCAGTCCTGGATGGCTGTAATGGTGTCATGGCTGTTATTAGAGACGTGTCACTCTGACGAGCGCCTACGAGCGCGAGCACAACCCTGATCCGTTATCTAGCAGTATAGGTGCACCCTTAATACCGTAGATAGCTAAGGCCAGGGATACTCTCCCCTGGTTGGGGGGCAGCGTTTCCCCGCTCCCTCTGAGGCCCCGCGTGTTGCGCTGCTCATCAAGTTATGGCTTGCACCACTCATGGCTTGCACACCAAGTAGGCATCTTAAGAGGGGCACGGTCGCATGACCCGCCAGGGCGGCCGCTATTGAGTGGTACAGGATATCCACTTGATGAGGAAGGAAATCAACCCGCTGCAGCCGCCCGCCTCAGGGCAACCCGGAAGCAACTGGACCCCGCTCCGAGTGTGATACATATTTATAAGGGATTACTGTTTGCAAGTAATTGCTTGGGCACTGTAGCTGCTGAAGGTGAGGAGCGCTTCCCAAGTTCCCATGCCGCTCAATTGCTCATCGGGTTCTGCAGGAAACTTGAATCGTGGACATTGCTTTTTAATAATTGTAGACGTAGCTTTATGAGCTTCTTCTTTCGTCACCATAATTGAACAAAGCTGCCGCCGTGACGCCGACCTCTCGAATTCTTGCATTGTCATCAAGCCCCATTCAAGCTGTTCGACATTGACTCTATACAACGGCGCGCTCCTTACTGAAGCCCCTCGCAAACTTTGCGCGCTGTGCGCGCGCGCGTTTGGTGAACAAGTTGTTGTAGCCAGCGTGTTCTCAGGGACCACTCATAGACACGGGCGCTACAACAAGCATACGATGACAGTCGCGGCACCGCCGGCTAGCTCGGCGGCGGCGGTCGCAGCACCCGAGCCATCGGCATCGCCTTCCTGCGTGGAGCGGGCCCCTCAAGCAGACAAAGCGTGGGAGTGGTTTAGAAGCATGGGCGCACCAAAGTATCACGTGGCGCCGATGGTGGACCAGGTAGGTGGGTTTGGGGTGGCTTTCCGACGGCTGCGTCTGGGCCCTCCCACGAGGCCTTCCCCTGGGTTCGCTCGCGGCTGTCGGGGGCTCACTCTTGTGGCTGGGCGCATTCACCAACGCGTGGCGTTCTGCCCTAGCGCGCTTTTGCATATCTCGTGGCGTTCTGCGCTAGCGCGCTATTGCATGCCTCCTCCCGGGGCCTGCTAGCTGCCGCCTGAACGGCTGCGCCGCGTGCGCGCCTGCCCCCGCCCTCCCGGCGCGCCACCGCAGTCCGAGTTGCCGTTCCGCATGCTGTGCCGTAATCACGGCGCCACGTGCGCCTACACGCCCATGCTGCACGCGCGCATCTTCACGCAAGACAAGAAGTACAGGTGTGCAGCCGTGGGCCGCCGCTGAGCAGCTGAATGACGGACCGGCGACTCCGGGGCAAGCGAGGGCCAAGAACACGGGTGGCCTGGCCGCCTGGGTCTGTGTGTGGTGGTGGAGCGAAAGAAGCTGGCGCAAGAGCAAGATTACCTAGCATAGGCAGCTGTAGCCATAATTGCGCAAGCGGTCAGTGGCCTGGGCTCCACGGCGCCGCGGCTGGACCGCCTACCTGCCGCGTCACCGAAATTCGCCTGGTACGCAGGGAGGAGATGCTGACGACATGCACAGAGGACCGGCCGCTGTTTGTGCAGTTTTGCTCCAACGAGCCGCAGGTGTGTCGGTTGTACTGGGTGGCCACGATTTCGGTAGTGTAGGCAAGGAGCCGGGCACCTGCTGCGGCGCGCCGCCACTGATGACCCCGGCGGCGCGCCTGATACCCATCGCTGCCCTTTCATACGCTGAATGTCTAAACACGCGTGCTGCCGCTGTCCTTGCTGCTGCTGCCGCTGCTGCGCAGCACCTGCTCAAGGCGGCGCGCATGGTGGAGGCGATGGGCATCTGCGACGCCATCGACATCAACTTCGGCTGCCCGCAGCGCATCGCCAAGCGGGGCGGCTACGGCGCGTTCCTAATGGATGACCTACCCAAGGTGGAGGCCATGGTGCGGGGCCTGGCGCAGGTGAGGGGGAGAGGGCGGTGAGGTTTGTAAATGCCAGCCCAAACTAAAGCAAACCAAGCCAAACTAGCGGAGCACAGGCAGAGGCGACAGTTGCAGGGAGGGAGAGGAGAGGGGGATTGTACGCCCGAGCACAACGAATTAGGTCCCAATAGCCAAGGAATCTGGCGAGAGGGGGAGGGGGTTAGAGAGAAAGGAGGGGAGGTTTGTATGCCCGAGCATAGCGCTGGTGAGAGTGATGGCGCACGCGCACGAGAGATACATGAGGGGTTATTTGCCCGCGCCCAACGAACGCCAAACGGGGCCCGCGCGCACAAAGAAGGGAGAGTCAGGGAGGGCGTGACCGGGCGTGAGGGAGAGGGGACAGGTAAAGGTATGGGCGGTGCTAGGGGTGGTATGCTGTGGGGCTGGAGAGGGAGTGGTTGAAGGCTGCATGTTGGTCGCAGGGGTGGAGGTGGCAAGCTGGCGTGCGTAAAGCCCCGGAATCGGTGGAGCGCGGGCTAGGCTTGAGCTCACCAACACGGGCGCGCACAGCGCCGCACACAATTACACACACGCACACACCTGGCCCACGTGCGCTTCTTCTGCCACGGCCGTACCACCCAGGGCCTGCGCATCCCCGTCACGGCCAAGATCCGCATCTTCCCCGACCTGGCCAAGACGGTGGAGTACGCGCGCATGGTGGAGCGCGCCGGCGCATGGCTGGTGGCGGTGCACGGCCGGCTGCGGGAGCAGAAGGTGCGGCGGGAGGAGGGCAGGGAAGGGGGGAGGCAGGGAAGGGGGGAAGGGAGGGAAGGCCGGAGGGAGGGAGGTTTGCTGGGCTCGGGGCAGTGGACCGGGTCGGGCTGCGTGTGGATCGTGTGGGTTGAAAGGGGCGGCACGACAAGGGGCGGCTGCAGCAGGCCCAAGCACAGATTCCAGCACGCTGCCGGCACTCCGACCCTCCTTTGAAGCCCCTTCCGCACGCCGCCCTGCGCAGGACCTGTCCGCCACGCGCGCGGACTGGGACGCCATCCGCGCCGTCAAGGCCGCGCTGTCGGTGCCGGTGCTGGCCAACGGCAACATCCGGCACCTGGGTGACGTGGACGCCTGCCTGGCCTACACCGGCTGCGACGGCGTGCTCAGCGCGGAGGGGTTGCTGGCGGACCCGGCGCTGTTCGCGCCGCGCCGGGAGCCGGTGGCGAGCGGCGACGTGAGTGAGGGTATGCATGGATGGGTGGGTGGGTGGGTGGGTGCGTGGGTGCTTGCCGGAGTGGGAGGAAGGGATGGAGGGAGTGAAGGGGAAGGGAGGTATGCGGCAGGGCTGGGGTAAAGGCGATATGCCGCAGGGGATATGCCAAGCGCATGACCACCCACTCGCCCACCCACCCACCTCACCGCATGCCCCGCTGCAGTACGCCGCGCCGCCTGGCGAGCGGTTAGCTCTGGCGGCCGAGTACCTGGCGCTGGTGGCGGCACACCCAGTGCCGCTGCGTATGGTGCGGGGGCACGTGCACAAGCTGATGTGGGACTGGCTGGCGGAGCACACGGACCTGCGGGAGCGGATCAACCGGGGCGTGCCCAGCCTGGGCCTGTTCACCGAGGTGAGGGTGGGCGCAGTGCCGGAGGGTGGGGCTGAAGGGGGGGGCTGGGGATGAAGGTGGCGCCGTGTGCATGCGAGTCAGTGAACGAGCAAGGGGTCTACGCGGGCTACCGGGTGGGGTTCCATGGCGAGGCAGGGTACCGGGCAGGTCGGAGCTTCGCAGCTCGGTCTCTATGCGAGCATGTCCAGGAGACCATAATGCGCAAGTGCCGCGGCATCATCTGTTGGCACACGCCACTGCTTCCTGCCCCTGCAGACGGTTGAGGAGGTGCGGCGGCGGGCGGAGGCGGCGGGTCGCGACTACCCAGTGCCGGCCATGAGTGCAGCGGAGCTTGCGGCGCTGGACAAGGAGGAGGCCAGGCGGGTGAGTGTGCGCGGGCAGCTTGTTGGGTTGAAGGGGAGGGGAGGGGAGGCGGTGGCAGGCGGTGCTGGCTCCACGCGCCCGGTCGTGCCTGGTCCTACCTGATGCTCCGCATCCGCACTCGTGTACCCAACCGCAGTCTACAATATTTACCCGTCGACCGCACCGTCCGAGCTAGATGTGCTTCCTGAATTCCCCGGGTTTCCCGGATTTCACTGAATTGGGCGTGGAAACGACTTCCCCTTCCTCCCATTTACCCTGCTGTCCTTTCCTGTGGCCAGGCGGCCATCGAGGAGCAGGAGCGCGAGGCGGACGCTCTGGATCGGCTACAGCACCGGCGAGCAGGCGGCGGCTGTGGCGAGTGCGGCGGCGGTGGCGAGGAGGAGGAGGAGGAGCTGGTCATTGACTGGAGCGCGATGGGCATCGAATAGAGGCAATGCAGGGAATGACAGGGTGGTGTACAGGGGGATACGCTTTGCAGGAGCAAAGGCTGCGCGCGTGTGCAAGGACGGGGGCTTGACGCGTGATACCGGGTCAGAATATGTCAATGAGCTGACAGAGTGAGCAAATGCAGGTCTGTGCGCATGAGCGAGGGGAAGTGTATATCATAAGCATTCACCTTACAATCGGAATGGGGCCTAACTGTTCAGGCGGCTGCACGCGTTGTGCACTTATGCGTGGTACCGTGCCTGCTACGTGCCTGCAGCTGGAATCGATAGATAATGACTGCATACCTTGAGGTTTGAAAGACTGATGACTCGTGGGGAGGTACCTTTGAAATGCGCGTCATCTGATTCCGGAGACGCGGAGACGCCTCTCAGTGAGTGCCGTTGTGTTTCGTGAAGATTGACACTCGTAGGCAGGGCCGCAGACGTCTTGTGAACTGCTATGCAAGCACGCTTGAATGCAACGATTTAGCATGTTAAGACGATATTAAATGGTGCGGACGGGGAAGATGGGCGAACGGCACAGGCGCACCGTGGCCGTGTGCCTCTGGATCCGGAGTCGGCCCTTTGAGGGAAGAAGACACCATGTGTTTCAGGACTGTCATGATTGTCGATAAATACTGAACCACCATGCAGCGACCACCATCCAGCGCGAGCGGGCTGTCGAGACCTGCTCCATCGATAACAAGTCAACATCTTGGGCGCAGCTCGGAACAGGGCGACGCAACATTCAAAAGCTCTACAAGCGGCATGTCCAAAGCACTGGAGAACTCTGGCTCAAAGCCTGGAGCCTCCCTGTCGACGACCAGCACTTCTGGCCGCGATGCAGTGTCAGAGAACGCGCGTGATGCTACGTTAAGAGGCCGTGTCGATGCCCTGATGAAAGAGAACCGGTTACTGGGCCGGCTGCTGCAGGACCTCCAGGTGGATACTGCAGCGGAGGCGACGAGCGGGCTTCGCCGGGGTATTGCACGGTGCACTCGGTGACATCGGCAGCCCCCCGCCCCTCTAACGCAGGCTAAGCTTGAGTGCTCAGAGTCAGAGGTTGTCAGCCTTGACACGGAGCTGGGCAAGCGCGAAAGTGACCTGCTGAGGATGGGGGAGCAGCTGACGCAGTGCAAGCAGGAGGCTCAAGACGCGCACTTGCAGCTTGGCAGGTACAGCACCGGCTCCTTGGGCGCAGACGCGTTGTACAGACACTCCGAGCCTCTGCACATTCCGGGCACGTTTGGGTTGCTTTCAGGCCCGTGTGTACCTGTTGTTCAGAATCGCGCCTGGGGTTATAACATACAGGCACACAGGCTCTCTGTTTGTGTTTTTGTAATCACACGCAGTTGCCGGGCGCACGCCACCGAGTTGGAGCAGCAGCTGGTGGACGTGAGCGGCCGACTGGCGGACAAGGAGGCCTCGTGCGAGGCTCTGCAGCGGCGGCTGGCACAGGCGGAGGGCGAGCTACGGAGGCTGCGTGACAGCAGCGTCAGTGGGCAGGACGTCAGGTGCGCGCCGTCGTGTCAATGCAGCCAGCTCCTCAATGCCTTTAGCATGCCGTGTGAGCCACAATTCAAGGCTGCATCGCGATGTCCCCCTCCCTCCACGGCCGTGCTACTACTCACGTTCCACTGCTTTACGGTCTCGGTTTAGTTTAGATTCATTGGTTTCGACTACCCCACCCTGTGCATCCCCCCCCTCGCAGCCAGCAGCTGCAGCGGGTGGAGTCCCTGTATCGGGCCCGTGTGGAGGCGCTGCAGCGCGAGGCGGCCGAGCAGCTGGCGGCGCAGGACGCAGCGGCGCGGCAGCGGCTAGCGGAGGCGCAGGCAGCCACGGCGGCGGCTCTGGCACGCGTGAAGCGCGGCGCGCTGCATGAGGTGCAGCGGGCGGAGGCGTTCCTGGAGTCGCGGGTGAGACGGTAGACCACAGGCCGAAGCGGCAGCATGCTTGCATACGGTACTTGGCGCAGAGTTAGCAAGACACGCACCCTCACTGGCCCGTCAGAAATGGGCCACAATGACTGATGCGGTTTGCTGCAGTCCCAGCACCCAGCCCATTGCCATGAGCGCTAGGCACACGCTCAGCTGAGCGGTGCTCACCCTGCCCCTTCGCCCCCTCCGGCCTCGCTGCAGGTGCGCGATCAGAACCGCGTGCTGGAGCAGCTGCAGAAGCGCTGCCTGGCGCTGGAGGCGAGGGCGGCGGACCTGAAGCCACTGGCGGCGGCGGCGGCCGCGGCGCGGCAGCGAGCAGCGGAGCTGGAGGACTTGCTGGCAGCAGCAGAGGAGGAGGCCGCGGCGGGGGCAGGCGCTGGGTGAGTGGCGGGTGCCGTGTCGTGCAAACGTTGCAGTGCAAGGGCATGTGAATCTGGTTGCCCGTTGACCCTGAATCTCATGTGCGCAGGTGCTGTGGCTCATGTTGTCGCTGCTGTTGCGGCAGCGCCGGTTGTGGTGGTGGCGGCGCCCGCGGTGGAGACGGCCTGCGGCAGGAGGTCACGGAGCTGCAGAAGCGGTGAGCTGGTGGAGATGGAGCACCGGCCACAGCGGCTTGCCTGTGTCGTGAGGGGAGCCGGGAACACATGTATGTGAGCCGAAGGGAACTGGGAAGCATGGTCCATGAATCCCGCACGCATAACCGCACCTGCGGCGCGGCAGGCGCTGCCCGTCGCGCATGGCGTGCCGTCCTGCCCCGATTCACGCCATCGGAAACACTTACCTGAGCTTACCCGGCCCCGCCTTGCCTCCCCAGAATTGTGGGCCTGCGCTCGGACGCGCTGCGGGACTGCGAGGTGGTGGTGCGGCTGCAGACCGACCTGGTGGCGGCGCAGCAGGCCAGCGTGGCGGCGGCGGAGCGGGCGGAGGCGGTGGAGGCGGCCTGCCAGGTGCGGCGCGGCAGCGTACATGCGCAAAAGCTGGCAGCACCTGTATGTGAGCTTGCAGATGTGATTGCAAGTTACAAGGATTGCTTATAAGCCAGGTGTGCGTGTGACCCATCCTCGCAGTCGCTGCGTGCGGAGAATGTTGCGCTGCGGAGACGGCTGCTGACCTCCAGCGGCCGGAGTGACGAGGCCTCCGGCGGGAGCGCCAGCAGCAACACTGGAGACAGGGAGCGGGCGGCAGCACAGGCGACGGCGCTGGCTGCAGTTGAGGCGGAGGCGGCGTGCGCTGAGGCGCTGCGGTCGGCACAGCGCGAGGCGGCGGCGGCGCAGCGGGCGCTGCTGGCGCAGGTGCGGCGCATGCACACGCTCGAGTCCATGCGCCTGGCGGACGTGCGGGTGGGTGGACGGGCTGGGCGGGGGCTGGGTTTGGGCTAGGTTTAGGTGGGTCTGCAGGCATGGTCTGGGGCATGGTCGCCCCTGCGGGCTGCTGCTACTGGGTCTCTGTACCGCATGCCGTAATGGGGTAGGAGGTGATCGGGGACAAGGCTTGGTGCGTGCTGTCGCCGGGCTGCGGGAGTGCTCGTGCAAGTCCCAACCCAGCAGCGTTCGCCGCACCGCAGGAGATGCACCGGCTGGAGCGCAAGGTGGCGTCGCTGATGCCCGGCTATTAAATGTGTGGATGAGCTGTATTGTGATAATACTGCACGCGGGTTTCCAGGGTGGATGCACAGGAGCCTGGGACTGGCGGAGGTGTTGGACTGGATGGGGTACATCTCGCATGGAACTCGGTCACACCATCCTAGACGACATTTGCGAGACCGTTTGTTTATTACTAAAAAGTGTTTTTACTACGCTGGGTTACTAGAATTCTTTGTGTTGCGCTCACTTGGGCGCTAGGGACAATGTTGCAGTCTCGCCCGCCACCGAGCAGCGGCGGTGTATCGCGGTCTCGTTTCGCGTGCTCCGGTGGTGCTCCCGCCTGCCTCGCGGTCACTAGCGCCGCGCTGGCACGCCCGCAGCAGTCGCGGCGTGGCTCACGCGCGTCGTCGCCATGCATAACGCCCGCGACCCGCGGCAGCGGAGCCGGCTTGCCGCACACCGCCTCACGCCTTAGCGGCGGTGGCAACGGCCGCTCCGCCCGGCCTGTGCTGCTGCCCCCGCCAGCGGCCATTGCCTCGGCCTTCTTTCCCGACGACGAAGGCAATGGCGACCCCAGCAATGCGTTCCGGCGCATGTTCGACCGGCTGCGGGACGTGCAGCCGGCCAGCGACGCGGGGCGGCCGTCCCGCCGCGGCAACCCGCTGTGCGAGTACGTGGCGCTGCTGTCCTGCTACAAGGCCAGCAAGATGCAGGAGCTGCTGGACAAGATGGAGATGGACCTGGACCAGCTGCAGGTGAGCGGCCCGGGTGGGTGCGTGGGCACGGTTGTGTGTGGGGGGGGGGCGGGTGGGGGTGGGATAGTACTGGGTCACGCGGTGCATGCACCGCCAGCACCCGGTGGTGTGCGCCTCAGGTTCCATGTGGACGGACGGGCCATTGGTATACGAATTCTGGGCAAGTGGACCTGGTGTTGGTGGGTGCCTGGATGGTGTCATCAGGAAACAGGCGACCAGCGCCTAGGTTTCCAGGTGGGCGGACGGACGTTGTGGCATGCTGAGCAAGCAGTGCCAAGACCTGCTGTCGCAGGCCGACCTGGGCGTGAGGCTGCGCCACCCGGAGGCTGCGGGCATGGCGCTGCTGGGCGCCGAGCTGGCAGTGGCCGAGTACAACGCCAGCCCCTTGCCGGCGTCGCACCTGGCGTGCCTCGGTGGGTGGGGCCGGCGAGCAGTGCGGGGCCTTGGGTGGCGCACAGTGGACTATGCATAAGGCGGCGGAGGGACGGGAAAGCCGTATGCATGGAAGTAAGGCCAGGCTTCGCCCGACTGTCACGCTGCTGGCTCCCAATGCGCCTGCAGGCGAGCTGGTGATGCACCTGGCGACGATGGAGCTGGCTTGGTCGGTCCTGGAGAAGTCAACCGCGGTGAGGCTTAGTGCAGCACCCGGCTCCGTGCGAGACGCAACCGATTGATGTGGGATGCATGTGCTGCGCCTTGCGGTTTGGTGTGCGTAGGCGGCGGAGGCACAGTCCGAGGCAGAGGGGAATCCAAGCAGCGCCAGCGTGCGACAACCGCTACC
The DNA here is from genome assembly GCF_000002595.2 of Chlamydomonas reinhardtii. Lineage (NCBI taxonomy): Eukaryota > Viridiplantae > Chlorophyta > Chlorophyceae > Chlamydomonadales > Chlamydomonadaceae > Chlamydomonas > Chlamydomonas reinhardtii. Next base: position 1,556,615 of record NC_057015.1, read on the forward strand.
TTCGCATGTCGGCGTGGACAAAGCAATTATGAACTGCGCTGCGAAAGAGGTGGAAGCCGAGCTGCCGTTGCTTCTGGTTGAGAGGTGGAAGGTGAGCAGCATTGCCGTGGTGTGCTGGCTAGGGGCATTTGTACATGCTTTAATGTCATGTGGGTTTGACATACGTGTTGCCCGCGACAGCGCTGCTCTGATTGTTACTATCGCTGAGCGTCCTCTCGTGCTGAACGCTGAACGCCTGAACTCGCAGCTGGGCACGCACGCCCGTTATGGCCGCGTTAACCAGCGCCCGGCAAAGAAAGACCTGGTAAGGCCATGAAGGCATGCCAAGTCGGCGCAGTACCGGTGTGCTGCTGCTTTGGCTGTGATCGAGTGACACCCACGTTAAAACCACGCCACCTCTTGCGGTTGGTGGTTACCTGCTCCCTCCAGGCCAACGTGGCCAAGGCGCTGTTGGCGGTGCTGTACCTGGACGGCGGGTACGCCGAGGCAGTGAGGCCCGCGCTGGCGCAACTGGTGGCGGAGGTGCTGCTGCGGCCCCGGTCCGGCAGCGACAGCGAGGACGGCAGCACAGCGGCGGTGTCTGGCCCGCCGACTCAGTCTGCCACGGACGTAAGTACGGTGGCTGCCCGGCCCTGCAGTGTGTGTATGTCGTGCAAGGACGATGTGGGCAGCTATGTTGCGTGTGGCAGTAGCAGGTGCAATGGGGCGGGGCCAACGAAGGTGAGCCCACCACTTCATGCTGGCATGGCGCTGACATCATTGCGGGGTGGACCGCCAGCGCAGGTGGTGGGCCGGCTGCTGGAGCAAGCGCTGGTGGCCCGGCCACCCGGCCAGCTGCGGCAGCCGCGGCAGCTCAACCTGCCGCGGGGCAAGGACGACCTGCACCAGCAGAGCAGCAGCGGCAGCGGCAGTGGCAACGAACAGCCGTCGCATGAAGTGAAGCTGCTGGCGAGGTACCTCAGAGAGACGCTGGGCCCGCTGGTGCTGTCCCTCGAGAAGTTTGGGGAGAAGTACGAGCCGATGCACGCGGCGCGCTTTGTGGTAGGCCGGAGCTATGGGCATATCGGTTGTCAGGGCTCGTGTTCGGTGGATGCATGCGGCCTTAATTGTTGCATACATGTGCCCGCTGCATAGTCCCTTTGGTGCACATAGCTCCATCGGCTGCATTTGTGTGGCGTTCGCGTTCCTGCGCTCGCAGGAGTTGAGCGCGCTGTGGTACAGCTACCTGTACGCCATGCCGCCGCCGCCGGCCCGCGGCATGCCGGTGCCCCGGTCCTGGGGCGGCCTGGCGCGCGGCACGTACCTGGCCCCGATGCAGCCGCCAGACGGCGCGCCGGCCGCCGTTGACGCCCTCAACCCGCCGCTGCCGCACGCCATCGCCACCGGCGCCACCGCCCCGGCCGCGCTGCTTGCGCTCGGCCGAGAGGTCTACTGCGTCGCGGCCATGGAGGTGCTGCTGGAGCGGGAAGTTGAAAACCCGGTGGAGAGCAAACTGGCGCTGGGCACCAACAAAAATGCACGTGGCACGGCCTCAGACCGCTTGCGCAAGCAGCTGGCGCGGCTGTGCAGCGCCCCAGTGCGCACGGCGCAGATGGTGGCGCTGTTGCCACAGCTGGAGCGGGACACTGGGGACCCGGCCGTGGCGGCGCGGGTGCCCGAGTGCGTGTACGGCGTGCTGGGCACGGTGATGCTGGAGGGCGGGCTGAAACATGCGCGGGCGGTGGCGCGGAGTTTGATTGAGATTGCGGAGAGCGTGCAAAGTGCCTAGGCGGGTGTGAAGCGCGTGCACGCGGAGACCAATGCAAGTTGCGGTGAAGGAATGGACGCCTGAGGTGCGAGGTCAGTCGGGTGTGGAGTGATGGTGTGGGCACAAAGCCACAAAGCTTGTGTACGCGAACGGGCAGCCGTGCTCTCTGGAGACAACACGGGCAGGGGTTAGCTGAGCAATGACGGTGTTGGGTTGCTTGGCGCAGCTGTATGCCGCCATTTGCGGAGAAACCGGTCCTTGCCCGTGCAACCACTGTGCACGTGACCATTCCGCTACCTTGCCCTAATCATGCGACGGCCCACAACGGCTCGACCCGCGATACCGGACCACCCACGCCTTCTCATTCCCATTCCTCAGCTGTCCCTTCCAGTAGTCCCTTCCAGTTGTCCCACACCAACTGTCCCACACCAACTGTCCCACCCCAGCTGTCCCTTCGGCTCCCTTCTCAAACGCAGCTTCAGCAAAATCTACAGCCTGCCCGACTCCCGGCGTGTGCGGCCTTCCGCCCGCCTTCCAAAATGCAACAGCCCCCGCCTCTCCTCGCCAGCCGCTCACAGCCGAAACTCTGCTTCTTTCTTTATCAGCCACAAACATCAGCCACAAACAATGCCTCGGAAACAACGCCTCGGAAACTTCCTCCCAACTAGTGCGCGGCCACAGCTCCCCTACCGAACGTCGCAGCACCTATCCTCACCATCAGCAACGCTTCCTCACCTCCGGTTGTGTTGTTGGCGTGTTGCACCGCATTCGGCCTGCCCGCCACAATTGTCGTACACATTCGGGCCCCTCTTCTGCTTTGCTTCGCCTTGTTCTTGCCCCTGTTTGTCACACTGTCGCCCGGCCATTGTTTTGCTGCACGCCGTTGCATTACGCTAGTGCTCGTCTACACAGCTCATCCGTGGACGCCGGTCGACTGCCTGCAGGTGCGCATCGGCTATGCTATCCGCGCGGTGTGGCGTCGCATTGAGTCTGTGTGGTGCTATCGCCTTGGCCGGGCGCCCGGAGCGTGAGGAATGCGCGTCAGCAAAACATCGACACAACCTGCCAGCTACCGTCGGTACAGTAACAGCGCGCGAACGACGCACCAATGCCTTGTCCCTTCTTGCTACGCATTTATGTGGGCACGGGTGGGAGCCACACACATCGGAACTACGCTTTCCTGCCCCTTGCCATGTTCCATCACGAGGGCAAGTGTCGACTGGTCCACAGAACACAGCACTTGATTACAACCATCCGGACAATGGCCCTCCGCAGTCACAATGTCCCACACGGTATAGCACATGCCCCGCTTCCGTGCCCACTACACTTGTCTGGCACGTTACTCGTCTACCTGCAACATAGCACGTTCACACCTGCCTTGGCGAAGGCCTGGCATGGCAACTGCACACCCTCGATGCCCTGAAACTGGACAGCCCATCCTCGTCAGCGGAATGCCACTGTCCAGCCGACCGGGGGCATCCAGAGCTTTCACGTTCGCCCCAATAAGTGGCCATCGCGGCACGGTTCATGTCTCCCTTGTGCACGGCTCACCAAACTTCCATACGACTATCGTTAATCACCAAACCAGGGAGACAAACCCCGCAAAGCCTTCTGTTGCTACTCCGCATGAACTTGTCAGGGCAGTCAAGGCACGTGCACACTGACAGCGGCGGTCGGCCGTTCCAAACCCACCAAGCCATATGCGTTTATACAGAAACAATCATTGATATGGACCACCGGTACGTCACACGGACCCCAAGACCCCAGACAGCTGTTCAGCTGCCTGTCTTACGGTAGGTAAATACCCCCGGCGTGAAACCCTTATTGTGTTCGAGTTGGCCCCGCTGCTGCAGTTGCGGGCTATGCCGTCATGAATTGCCCCGCGGGAGGGACCGCCTGTGGAATGTGAAGGTGGCAAGAACGAATGAAAGGCAGGCAGGGCAGTTGCCGCATCAGCCGGGTCAGGGCCGTCGCCCGTGGTCAACTTCAAAGCAGAGTGACTAACCCAAGCAAGCAGGTATACGCAAACAGTCCTTGAGACCGCAGTCGAAGCATGGTCAACACAAGCGCGCTTGGATTCTGGTACATCGGCGTGACAGAGCTCCGTGAACACGAGATTGCAGCACCGGGAGACCTAGACAGGCCGCCCTCAAGAGCTGGAGACGCACCCCGTCTGTGGCGCTTGGTGCTTTCTTTCCCTCCGGGACGTCGTCCGCCTTGCAGCAGTTGCAGCAGCGGCAGCATCCGCACTTGCCGCGGCACAGTCCCTTGCGGTCGCAGCAGCATTGGCTGCGGGGGCCGGAACGTACCGTATACGGACAAGCAAGGCGCGTGTAACTCGTGTATCAGGCTTCAATCCAGCGCCCCGTCTAGATATCTCAACGCACTCCCATCCCGACTTACCAGATGATGGCTGCTGCGCACAGCAGGAAGCCGAACAGGATGACCATCATGCCAATTAACGCGACCTGGATGAGGCCCGAACGAGTGCGGGGTGGTGGTGGGGGGGGGGGAGAGGTGGCAGTGGCGCAGGCACCAGTTATGTAGTGCTTCGGGGATCGAGACCGAAGTCGCCAAGGTGTACAGGACAAGCACTTGGCATTCTGTTTTCCTTGCTTTCATCCAAGCTGCGTCCGTCCCGTCGCAGGGATTCCTTGCCCATGCGAACAGCTCCCCACACCCGCCTTGCCCGCATCTTTCTCTATCATCCCTAGTACTAAGCGTCCCAAACCCTTGCCATGCTCACAGCCCATGTGTTCCTTGTGACGAAGCTGAGGGAGGACTCGTCCTGCCCTTTGTGGTAATCAATTTTGCCAATTGCATTCAATACGTCATCGGCTGTGGTATTTAGGAAAAAGTCTGCTACGCTAGTAGGCGAGGGGGATGCCATTCTGTTGCTGGCTTCGTTTGAAGCTATGGAAGAAGTTGCATCACGTACATATAAATGTGTGTTCGAGCTCGGGCTTGCTGTGTGTATCTTCGCTGCAACTTGCCCGGCGGAATCAAGGTCAGCTCACTTTGACTGGCGGGATGGAGGCGAGGCGGAAGGGGCCGGTCAAGCGGGACACTTATCCCCGGCGCCTTCCCCCTTTCCAGCTATCCAGCCACAGTGCTTGCCAGAGTCCATTGGCAACAGTTCCCTGGTCTGGTGCTAGAGGTCAGCCACTTGGCCGTGAAGGCGCTAGTGCACGTCATGGGGGTAGCGGGGGGAGGGGGGCACGTCCTGGCACGACCGGCCCTGACCGGCCAGGCAAGACTAGGGGCACCGGTCTAGGGGTCTTGTGACAAAATATGCATATTGTGAATGCGGCTAGTCAGTTCGGATGCAGACCCCGAGGCATTGGCGCGCCAAGTAGAGTGGAAAGAGGGGTTGCGGGTGTTCGTGCCAATGGAGTCCCTGAGCGCCGCAGACCCTTGCAAACTCCCTCGCAATCGCATTATGCATAATCGCTCATACGTATAACAATTACGCCATACAGCAAACATAATGCGGTAGCTGTCCTTGTCCTCGTTGACCGCGCCAGTCCATTGTTTCTGCTCTTGCCGAACACCACGGCGAATGGCGCCAGTGCTCCTCCAGGTATGTCTGCATACATCGTAGCACAGTGTCAAGCACCTAGCGTTACGAAGGACCTGATGAGCTTTCAGCAATGGGCATGCTAAAGCCGTTGCCTTGACGTCTTCCACTCTCGGTCACACCACGTTCTGCAGGCATTTGCAGGATGCCTTGGCTACAGGGTAATAGAATCGACGAAGCAGGTAAATGGGCGTCTATTGTGGGTCCCGCGTCTCCGGGGCACCACACACACGACCTTCGCGCCCCTACACAGGAGGGAGGCCGCCTTGCAGCGCCTGGCGCACCGAAGAGCGATGCTGCCGTCCAACCATCGGGCGGTCATGCTGTGCGCGCTAGCTCAAATGGTCCCATGATGGGCGCCGGCAGCTCTGCAAGCACGTCGCAGTCGGTCCGCGAGTCCACAACTGCCGCGTTCCGACTCCCCAAGAACGAGGCCTACTTCTCGCCGCTGTCGGTCAACATGAGCAAATCAGTCAACCTGAGGAGCAGCGTCAACTGCCTGCACCCCGCCATGGCGCCAGACGCAGCTGCCGCCCTTGGTGGCCATGGCACTGCTGTGGTGCATATCTCGCGCAACGGACTGTTGAATGCCTCCGTCGCCATGGCTGCGTCCACGCCCTCAACCCCGCTGCAGCCCTGCCAGCTGGCGCTGATGCCGGCGTTCGCCAGCCCGCAGCCCACGATGGCACGACAGCCCCAGGCTGCGGCGCGCGCGCCCCTGCAACCCCTTGCCGCTGCCCCCCAGCAGGCAGTACCCGTGGCACTGGCTAGCTCTGCCCATACCGGCAACCAGGCGCAGCCACAGCCGGAGCAACAGGCGCCTCCGCAGCAGCGCCCGCAGCCACAGCCGGAGCAGCAACCCGCCGCCCAGCCGCAACGTCACGGCCGGCAGGCCTCGGTGGCAGAGGCCTACGCCTCAGAGGACCTGGACGAGGCGTGGCTGGTGGTGCTGGGAGACCTGGAGCAGATGCTGGCGCAGCGGGGGCAGCCCGCGCTGGGGGCGCCGGAGCGGGCGGTCGCCATCCGGCGGCTCATCGAGTTGACGGGCAGCCGCGGGCTGCAGTTTGCGCTGGAGACGGCGCTCAAGGAAGTGCTGCGGCACCGGTCAGCGGCCAGCCGCAAGTAGGGTGCTTGTGTGATGTGTGGTGCACAGACTGCGTTGGGTTGTCGGTGCGGCGTAGGGTGCATCTCCAGTGTGGTGTGAGGGCAGAGCTGGCGGAGACGAAGTGCAAAAGCTGAAGAGGTGCAGGCGTGTCCTTTGAGGCATTCATGGGGAAGGTGGTCAGGGGGCTAACGGGTAAGCAGCCCTGGCGATACCGTAGTGCCGTAGCACGTGAATGGGCTGCATTCATCAATTGCCGCGTTTTGAATTGGTTCATAGGGCTAAGCAGCAACTTAGTGCAGGTAGTCTGCAATTTGGCGGGACCAATTTGACGTACTGCAAGTAGTACTGTATGTAGACATGATGTGCGTACCTAGCTTAGAGAAATGTCCAGGCGTGCCCCCCTCCCTGGGCATATGTTAGCCAGGTTGGCGGCGTCCTGAAGCCTTGAAACCCACACCACCCGCCGCTGTAGAACGGTCGTCCCCGACGACCCCGTGTGTTAAAGAGCACAAGGACCCCGTGTGTTTGTGTTTGTGTCCAAACTGGCTTGTGTCCACTATGACCGTGACTGGGTTAGAGCCGATGCACTCGTGCACCCTGCGCACACTCTGCATTACCGTGTCTTGTGCACAGCACACGGTAATGTCACGTCAGACGACTGGATGCAACCCTGTGCGCCTTGTGCGACCACCGCCCGTAATGCCCTGCCTACCTACACACGGCTTATCACCAACATCGGGAGATTGAGAGAATACGTACATGCATGCCAGCGCGTGACTGCCTACAACACCTACTCTACCGTAAGCGGCATGCGCCAGGATGAATACTGTCAGAGTTCGGCTTCATTGCTAATATCAGTACCCGCCATCAGTGTCGCTTGTCAGTGCACAAAGCAGACACCCCTAAAATTTCTCTGCGGTGACGCCCGATGCATGCTACCAACGGCCCCCGGCCCACAATACCTGTCAACCCTGCGGCCTTGTACTCAAGCGCCGCTGTGTCTCGCTGCATGAGCTCAAGCCAACCACTCTCCACGACAGCAACCAGCTGCATGCTACCCTGTCCACCTCCATCAAACCACAGTACTCTCAGCTCTGCGACACTTATGAAACAAATCTGCGCGATCTATGCACCCGGCTATGATGCTATTGCCGAGTACTATGCCTTGGCGTTTCGGTGGTGCGACTTCTTCAGTGCTGTATTGGGCTGGTAGTAGGCGGGGCCGGGCGCGTTGGCAGCCGCCGCGTAGGACCTGTAGGACCGCGGCGCGAGGGGCAAAGTTCAGACCAGGGTTTGTTCATAATGGCGCAGCTCCGCAGTGTGTTTGAAATGCACAACAGTCTACGACGAGTGCGTGGCAGCATTGGTGTTGCCAGTACACGCCTTGGCGGAAAGCATACCGCAGTCTTTTACAGTTGCAAGCCATCTACGATAGACCCCGCCCGAACTCCGGGCAGTGCTGGCAGCCAGTCCGGTGCCGGCGCTCACCTCTGCTCCATGCTTTCCGCGTGGCCTGCACTGCGACTCCGGAATGGTGATGACACGCCCTTGGGCGGGCTGCGTGAGCCCAGGGGCGGGTGCGAGGGCGACAGGTAGTCATGCGCCACCCGGTCCCCCGCACTGACCAGCACCTGCTTGGCGCCAGGCCTGTGGGCGGGGGAGGACAGGGAGCGACAGCAGCAGCGGGGAGTGACAGGGCCGAGTGAGCAACGGACTGGTAGTCTGGTACGCATTGAGCACGCGTACAAAACATCGGACCTACGCCTGTACGTGTGTTGACCGCGACCAGCAGCAGCCATGCACCCACCCACCCACCCACCGTTGCGAGTGCTCAGGGAACTGGAAGGCTGGGCTGGGCCGCTGGCCCTGGCGGCTGAGCTTTGACCGGATGGAGGCGAAGTCCTGCAGCTCGTAAGCGCCGGGGCCCGGCCCTGCGTCGGGCTTGCCTGCCGCCACCGGCGCCCCGAACAGAAGCGTGTCCAGGTTGGTTGCCATGGAGCCCACGGAGGCGGCGCCGCGGCCGCCGCCGGCTCCAAAGGAGGAGGTGCCACCGCGGGAGCCGCCCTTCCCCGACAAGAGCTTGTTCTTTTCCCAGGGGTCGCCCTGAGACAGACGCAGGAACAAGGGCGGGGTAGCGGGAGACCTCGGCACATGCTGCGCAGCACCCACGTAACCCACCTCCGATATGCCAACCCGCGGCCCTGCAACACTGCGCCCTCACAACTCCACGCTCACTACACCACTCGCCAGTACTCTTGATCCCCCCTCCCCGCCTCCTCCGGCCCCCGTCCCCGGTTCTGAGTCTCTCTGAGTATTGAGCGTAGATTATCCCACCCCCGGTCCCGCTGCCCCCGCATGCCGCACGAGCCCCGCGCCACCCGCCCTTATGTCCAGTCCTCACCAGTTCGTAGCTGGTAGACGCCGGCGCCTCCAGGTTGCCGGCCAGGATGAGCTCGTGCCCCCCAGATGACTTGAAGGCGGAGGAGGCGCCCGGGCGGCTGAGGTAGTCCACGCGGTTGCCGGTGCGTGTCACGCCCGTGCTGTCGTACGCCCCCGGACCCAGGTGCGGCAGGTCGCGCTCAATGGGCACTCGCGGCGCTGTCGACTGCGTGGTTTGCAGGGCAAAGGGTTTGTGAGCACACTGGGTGGAAAGACAGCAGCTAGCTGCAGGCTGCGCATTGGAGGCGTGCGCACTGCCGCGCGCGCACGCGTGTGCGCTACATCACCACACGCACCCTGCGCCTCTTTCCTCCAGCGCCGCTCCACATACCCAGATCGGATACTTATGCGCTCCATCCAACATGCCGCTCACCTTGTCCTGGAAAGCGGCCGACGTCGACGCCCGACTGAAGCTGCGATCCTCCAGCGCCTGCTGTCGCCGGTAGTCCCCGGGCGATGGCCCCGTGTAGTATACCCGGTTCTCGAATCGTCGGGCGCCCGAGGCCATTGGACCATAGCCCTTTTTCCCTATGGACTCCACTTTAGATTCATGCAGTGGCGTGGGTGTGGAGTTGTAGGAGCCGGGCCTGTTTGAAGGGGCGAGCGGCAACCAGGGGTGGTTAGACAATAAGCAAAGCCGCGTGCAAGCTGTGCGCGCACGGCCGACGATGTGTAAAGCGGGTAGACCACGCCCTGTCAATAATTAATTCGGTCCAGAAGGCCCATCGCCGACCCCTTCCGGCTTCCCAAATAGGTTTGAGGTGTATGCAAACAGATTGTATATGCTCTGCGAAGGGGAGGAAGTGCCCCGCAATCCTCCGCAATCCGACCATTCACTGCTCCTTCACTGCTTCTCCACCTCCTCCGCAATCCGACCATTCACTGCTCTGTGATCCGCGCGCGAGCGCCGTAACGGATCACACCACGCAGTACTCCCCCCGGGGCCAAACCCCTACCCTCTTTTGCATTGGATTCGGTTTAGTTTGGACGGGTGGCCAGCGGCGCGGCGTTTGACGGTCCTCCAGTCCTCCTTCCAGGGACCGGCCCAAAGGGACCTGTAGCTTACCCAGGGTTGTCGTTGTCGGTGTCGCCAAACCGCCTGCTCTCCACGCTGAACCCCTTCTTCTCGCGTGCCCCGGTGTACAGGATGGTCTCAAACTTCGCGGGAATGGACGACACGGGCTTGTACCCCGGTACCGACTTTAGGGGCGCTGTCACTGGCCCCTTATGGATTTGCCCTTTCCTCGTGTCGCTTTCCTTAGCCATTTTCGGCGCCACTCCGTGCCGGTGTTGTCTAAGCTTCAGCTATTTTGCCCCAGGCTGATTCTTAATTGATACGCTATGATGTGACAATACTATTACAGTACGCTGGAGGTGAGCCACAAAGTGGCCTTCGAAGTGCAAAGTCTAATTTGCGAGCGTGCCCGTCGCCGTGGCTGATGTGTTGTGGACAAATCAAAAGCGTTCAGAACCTATAACGATGAGCATATACCAGTCTGGTTGGGACGCGAGGCTGCGGGTGCGATGGCTGGTGCCCGGGATGACAATCGTCCCGAAATAGAGCTGAGGAGATGCCATCAATGGCAATGAATTCTTACGGACCTTAAGGCACATGCAGATGGGGAAAGTTATCAGGGTGCTGGAGAACATGCATCTGGGGTAGATAGGAAGTGCGCTAGGGGCTACTCCGTGGGGCCACTCCGGGGCCTGGTGTCCGAGTCGCTGAGGCACGAACCCAACGGAGGCGGAGACACCGTCCGCTGGACCCTGGCCAGCCCTTCTGACAGCACCCCCATTCAATGAGGCCTTGTAAAAAGCGCACATTTGCTTGTCTATCGGCCGGTTGCCGGTCCACCCGCAGCTAGATCGTAGGCGTGCTCCCACGGCGTGCTCCCGTAGCGCGCCCGCAAGCTCTCGCTTTAGCGGTACACTAGACCCCACGGACGCGTCTTGGCGCAGCCATTGCATTTACAACAACGCACACATACATACGCGTGCTTCTCATCATACCTGGGTTTACGCATTGCACCCTACCTCCACTGAAGTAGCGAGGCAACGCCATCCGCTCCAGCCATGTGTCCGAAGGGCAGACTGCAGGCGAAACCACCTGCATATAGTTTTCTGGGAGCTTAAGCCGTAAAGCAACCCAATAAGCTAAGCGAGCGAGTGGGTTCGCGTGTGACAAGGCAGTTGAAAAGCTCGCTCCATAAGCGCACACCGCGCCCGCGTGGCTGGAGTCGTCGCTTGGACTACTGTGAGCTTGCACGTCGTGGCAGGCGCCGTTTCAAGTTCGGACTTGTGTCTGCCAGCTACCCCGAACTCAGCATGGTAACCGCCACGGTTCTGGGCCACACCGCGCCGCTGCATCGGACAGTACGGGCACAGCGGTCACGTCATGTATGTGGAGCAATGTCGGTGACCAGCAATTGAAGGTTATCCGCAACTCCGCGGCCGGCAACCTTCGCATCAACGGCCGGCCCCACCCGACATGCGCCGGCGCACACCTGCGCAACAGCCGCGGCCTTGGCAGGCGGCGTCGATGTAGCCTCCGGCGACTATGAGCTGCGGCCACAGTGCTCAGGTGCTTGAGCAGTTTGCTGCGGTGTCGGACTACCCTAAGCTATTCCGCGCGCTGACGCTCGTCTCGTGCGGCAATCTCAGGTCGCCGGCGACGGCGCCGTTGGGGCTGGCCCTTTTGAGGAGGCCACACAGCAGCCGTATGACTTATCAGCTTGGAGTGAAGGAGATGAGCGAAGCGGAGTGAAGAAGTGATGCTGCAAGCCTGTTGTATGCAGGCAAACGCGGCAGGCATAGAAGAGAAGCTAGATCAGTTGTGCGGACGGCGGGCTCACATGCAGGAGTGCTGGCCAAGGTGCTGGCACTGGATGGCAATGTATCGAATCCTAGGCGGCCAGGGCACATAAGCCGTAGATTTACACTGTGTGTGACAGTCCAGATGACGACGTGGTGTTGATGCACTCGTGGGCATGCGCAGGGCATGCGAACCAGAGTAAAGGGATAGGCAACTTTTGCAAAATGCCATCAAGATGTGTCATATGCATGTGCAACGGCATGCAGATAGGGGGCTGTTCAGAAGCCATGCCGTGCCTACGGCGCGGCAGCGCCCGAGACAAGGTATGCAGGCATTATTGCATTGGTTGACGAGTGTTGCGGAACTAATTGGTTACAAGAGGGACCGTAGTTGAATTGATGCCACATGCATCGTCGCACTTCAAGCATACTCTTGTGGGCAAATGCACCAGTGGACTCCATGCATTTGCATGTGTCAACTTTGTAGGGCTGCCAGCGTTTAACTTGCAAGCATGCCTGTGAGCTTCATGTGGCCCTCAACGCGTCAAATTTCCGGTGGCTGGACGTGCAAGGCTAGAGGTGCTCCCAGAGTTACGTATCTGTTTATGCTAGAGGTGTAACTGACATCAGACAACATACCACAAAATCGCCTGCGCGTTCGCCCGCTGCCGTGCGTGAAAGCAGGACAGACACAGCACGCACCACACATCCAACCAATGAGCTCAAGCATGGCCGCCAGGGCCCACATTTGTCTATGTCAGTCCTAACTTTAATCCAACAGCCGTCACTGTGTCCAGCATTGTTCAAAAGCAGCACCAGCACCAGCAGCGTGACGGCGAGCACCAGGGGAGGTGCTTGACGAGCACCGCCTTGTCGATTGCCCCAGCTACCATTTTGGGGTCTGTACCTTCGCCCCTGCGTTGGCATCGTGGCTGTCTCGATAAACCGTGACGCCATCAAGCCCACCTAACGATGATTCACATCCATGCACAGCAGACACCGCTGTCACAGCCACTGTGACGAGGCCAACGTCCCCAAGGCTCCGCGTACGCCGGAAATACCACCGCTCAATCCAAGAAACAGGACAGTTTGCATACGCATACAGGGGCTGCCGGAAAAGGAATGCCCCGCAGACCGCAGCAGGCAAGACACGTGCGCGAAGCGTGTAGCTCCCCACTTGCTTGCCATGCGTAACCTGCCACTTTGGAATGGATGCGAGATTCACGTCGACGGCGGCGGGTCCTAAAACCAACGACAGAGTTTATGTCCAGCAGTTTAAAACGTCAACAAAGGAATACGTGTAGCATCCTGTCATAATCGTGTGCACCCCCAAGACATCCGGCAATGCATCTCCACAACTACCACCACTGCCTCGCCCGATGCAGCTCACAGCTCAAGTCTACCGCCACCATTATCTGTCCCGTCAGCAACCCAGAATGCGGGCACGCCCCACATACACCATCCGCACCACACAGCCCCGCACCCGTGCATGCATTGCTGCTGACAGGCTCAGGCAGACGAACGCCTGCGCTTTATTGGTCATGACCTGCCCGGCCCTCCCACACATGCACCACCCACACACATATGCAGATGCCTGCCTACGCAGCGGCCTTCTCATTCGCCGCAGCTGTCGCCGCGGCAGAGGCCGCCGCCGAGCCCGGACCGAAGCCCGCGCGAGAGGCGCCGCCGCCGCCCTGTGGTGTGCGCGGCGCGGCGCCTATCGCCTCCTTGTAGACCAGCGTGGCGCCGCGGCAGGAGCGCAACGTGCTGATAAGCACCGGCGGCAGCGTCTTGGTGCCCTGTGGTTGTGAAAATACATATGTGTTTTGAAGGGCACAAGGAAAACATGTGTGCGTGCGTGTGTGCGTGCGTGCGTGGTGCATACCAAATACGGCGACCACAAGTGACGTGCTGCGCACACACCCTGGCTGAAACCCTCTGCCCCGCTTTCTGTGCGCGCATTCTTCCTATCACACTTCCTTTCCAACACCATGCACGTTCCAACCTTGCTTCTCCTTCCCCGAACACATCCCCTCCCTCCCTCACCACGAGCCCCCTCGCACCTGCGGCAGCGCCATGGCCAGCAGCTGTATGTGCTGCTCGCCCACCGCCTCCGTCAGCACCTCGTCCAGCTGCCCCTCCAGGCTCAGCACGCGGTTCACGTTGAAGCCGTGCCCCGTGGCCAGCAGGTTGAAATTGTCCAGGGCGCGCCGCACGCTGGCGGCCTGTGCGCGAGTCAGGTGCCGCGTGGCCTGTGCGCGAGTTAAAGGGAGCAAGGGCGAGAAGTGAGGACGCACATTGACGACACATAGTGAGAGAGCACGCATACCGTACCGGTCCACTTGGCTGCCCCGGCGTCACCCAGCTATGACAAGGACAGGTAGGATTGGCACAGCCTACCGTGAGGCTGTCCTGTGGCAGCCGCCCCCCTGTGTGCGCTCACCACAGCGCACCGGCGCCCCTACCAGCGCCTCCCTCCCCGCCTCACCTGCACCTGCGCCAACAGCAGCCGGTCGCCGCGCTTGCCGTCCAGCAGCTGCGTGCACAGGAAGCCCATCATGTTCTTGGCGTAGTTCTGGTTCTCCACCAGCGTCAGGCACCGCACGCCGCCACCAGACCCCGGCTTGGCGCCGCCGCCGCCTCCGGCGCCGCCCTTCTTGCCGCCTGCGGCGCCGCCGCCTCCGGCGGCGGCCTCCCAATCCGAGCCAATGGCGCAGTTCTGTCGGGAGTTGGCGGTGACGACCATGACGGGCACGTGCAGACGCTTGAGGGCGGACAGGGTGATGGATCCGATGATGTAGTTGAAGTCGTTGGAGGTGAGGTGCTGGCTGCCCATGACCACCATGCGCGCGTCCACCGCCGACACGTAGTTGTCCATCACGTCGATGAGGCCCCACACGCCGCGGACCTGGAGGTAGGGGCGAAAGAGAGGGACAGGGCGGCGTGCCAGGAGGGTTGCGTGCGTTGGTACCGGCCTGTGTAGGGTGTTGAAGCTTACGCTGCACAGCTCAATGTGCTGTCCCAAAGCCTGCGACTTCCTTTGAATTGAAAGCGGCCGCCGCCACCTTGCGCATCACCACCCTCGGCCCGAAGACAGCGCAGCGTGCAGTACGCGCACCATCCCACGCCTACCTCCACTGTGCCCCTCCACCCTCCTCCCCAACCCTTCTTGTCCCCCACTCACCAGCACCTCGCAGTGTGTGTCCACCATGCTCTTGAGCAGCCGCTTCTGGAAGCCCTTGAGCACCTCCTCCGCCTCCGCCTTCTGCAGCTCGTTGCTGACGCAGGTGACCAGGTGGATGCAGTCGCGGCCGGGCTTGGCCACCAGACCCGCCGCGTCCACCGCCGAGGCCGACACGCGGTTGTTCAGCACGAACACCACCATCACCTGGCGGCGCCGCAAGGCCCGATCAAGCACAAGACCAGGCACAGGAACGGGACAGATCATTTCACATTCGCATGCTCATCCTGTAAACAGATTCGCGTCCTCATCCTGTTTGCTGTTTACAGGATGCCGTCTGCCAAGCGAAGCTGTACCACACAGACGGCCAAGGTCCCAAGCCCGCTAACCCCACCACCGCCCGCCAAGCCCGCTCCTTATCTCGCCTCACCTGCGCGCTGCCCGCCTTGCCCGCCGCCTGTGACGCCACGAACTCCAGCCCCTGCGCCTCGGTGCGGTTGCTGGTGAGCATCTCGCGGAAGGCGACGTCGTGGTCCTGCGCCTGCAGCATGGGGATGACCTTCTCCAGGTCGTCCGCGGACTGCAGCACGCCGGGGTTGAGCCGCGCGTGCACCGCCAGCGTGCGGGCGCGCGGCGCGGCGGTCAGGTCCGCCAGGTCCAGGCTGACACGCACCTGTGTAGTGCAGGTTGATGGGTTCGGTTACATAAGGTTAACGGTGGTTGGGTTCGGTTTGGTTTAGGCAGCTTGGGTGGTGTGTGTGGTGTGTGGCGTGTTGCAATTGGCGCCGGGGCCAGGGACAGCACAAGAAGGTCCGGGTTGTTCGAGCAAGTGCAATTGAATGCCAAATGGACTGGCGGGAGCCGCACGCGCGCACACAGCGCCAAGCCGCCACCCACCAGCTCCTCGTGCAGCGACAGCTTGGGCCGCAGCGCCGAGGCATTGGGCATCAGCTGCACCAGGCTGGGCACGTGCAGCAGGTAGCGGCCCAGACCCACAGTCATCTGGCGGGGGAGAAAGAAAGGGAGGGAAGGGGGGCAGCGGGCAGCGAGCAGCCGGCAGGCAGGGGCAAGGTGAGGTGCGAGGCCTGGGTTGAGCGGTGGCGTGCATTGCGCGTACGCGGAAATAGTGAGCGCAGGTTGCTGCACACAGGCAGCTGCCTGCGCTGTGTAAGACTGGAGAGAGCTGTGCGTCCGCACCTGTCCGTCGCGAATGGCCCTCAGGTAGTTGGTGGTCTCGATCATCTTGGGCGTGCCCAGCTCCGCCAGCCGCAGCTCCACCACCGCGTTGGCCGCATCCGGCACCGTGTGGTGCGGCGCCGGCGATGCGCCGCCGCTCACGAAACTCGAGTGCGAGATGCCGTGGTGCCCCTGCCCGTGCCCCGAGCCGTGGCCGTGGTGCGGGTGCGCGCCAGGCGACGGCGGCGGCACCTGCCCGGGCGGGTGCGGGTGGTGGTGGCCGGGGCCGGCGCCGCCGTTGGCGAAGCCCGCGCGCTGCATGACGAAGGAGTCGAGCACGCGGGCGTCCACGAGGTTGTCGCAGGCCGCCACCTCCATCACGATGTTGGCGCGCCCGCCGCTGGCGGCGGCGCCGCCGGAGGCCAGGCCGCCCGCGCCGGACCTGTCCTTGAGCGCCATGCAGTAGGCGAGCATGGGCACGTCCAGGATGGCATCGCGCGACAGCAGCGCCAGGTCGCGGGCGCGGCGAGCCACCAGCCACTCCACCTTGCGCTCCTGCGATGTGCGCATCCGGGTTGGGTTTGAATGAGTGTGTGTGCTACAAGTTGACTCGTAAAGCATGATGGGCAGTACATGCAGCGCGTACAAGACAAATGGAATGATGAAAATGCCATGTGTGGCCAAACAATAAGCAGGTGAGCAGGCGGTTAGGTGAGCAGGTGAGCAGGTGTGCTGCGCCTCACCTGCATGAGTGTGAGCGCGGGCGTGTCCAGCGGCTCGGGCGCGCCGTCCGGCCCCACCACGAACGCCTCGCCCGCCCAGGTGAGCTGCAGCATGCTGTAGCCGCTGCCCAGCGGCGCCGTGGCCCCGCCGCTGTACTCCTTCTCGAACACCTTGTACTCATGGTTGTAGCGGTAGCCGGTGTGCAGCGGCGAGGCCACCAGCATCACGTTCTCGCGCTTCAGGCTGCGGGCGGCAGGAGGGCCGGCACGAGGCACAGGGTCGGGTCGGGTCGCATTACGGAGGGGAAAGGAGTGAAAGAACAAGGAGCGCGAGGAGTCAGGATAATAGTTGTGCACGTGCCGGCAAGATGTCCATAGGGCGCGCAGGATGTGTACGTGCGCATACGTGCCCTGCTGATAACTACCGTATGTACGAATCGCCGCGTGGTTCGAGCATCGAGCGAGGAAAATTGAGCAGGCGCTTCGCCGCGATAGCGCGACGGGTACTTTGCCCACCCGCTACATTGGGAATTCCTTTTGGCGAGGGTAGGCTGGAAGTGCCGGTAGCAGCCGGCTCTGTGCCCATGGCTCCCGCTTGTACTGCAGGGTATGTGTGGTGTGCGTGTGTGGCCTCTCACCCGAAGAACCTGTAGCTCCACAGCTCCTGCACCACCTCCTCCATCTGCTCCTCGGTGATGTGCAGCAGCACCGGCATGACGGCCATGGCCTCGGGCCCCGCCAGGTGCTGCACCGCCAGCGCCAGCTGACACAGGATGCGCGCGCCCAGCGTGGGGCCCTGTGTGCGGCCGCGGCGGCGGAAGGATGAAGGACACGCTCAAAGGCAGGGTGCGCGACTTCAACAACAGCAGGACACAACAGCAGGACACTGTCCCTCATGCATTCAGACACGAACGTTACAGGTGCTGCTGCTCAGTCGGCACCACCGCAGCGCAGCTGGCAGGCCACCCACAGCCCAGAGCCCCCGGCACCCGCCTCCCCAGTAGCGCACCCCAGTGGCGCACCCCAGTAGCGCACCTGAATGCGGTCCGTCTGCGGCATGATGCCGGGCCGGAAGCGGTCAATCAGGTCCCACGGGTCCGCTGTCCACAGGTCGTGCGCCCGCCGCCGCGGCGAGTTCAGCAGCGCCGCCGCTGACACCGCGGCCGCCGCCGCCGCGGTGCCGCCCGCGTGGCCGCTGATGCTGGTTCCCCCTACGGGCGTGCTGTAGCCACTGGCGTTGCTGCCGGCGCTGTCCAGTCGCGACAGCCGCCGCGCGTACTCGCCCGACGTCGTGCCACCCAGCCGCTTGCTGTCCGCGCTGTTGGGCTTGACCGGCCGGCCGGCCGGCCCCGCGCTGGCCGGCTTGCCGCCGCCGCCGCCTGCGCCGCTGGCCGCGCCCTTGCCCTGCTCCGCAGCCGGAGGCTGCGGCTGCAGCGCCGCCGCCGCCCCGGGCGCCGGGCCGGCGACTGCGCCGCCCGTGTGCCGTCCTGAGCTGGGTCGCTTCTCCGTGCCTGACAGCACGTCCTCACCTGCGAACACCTGCAGGCAGATGGTGCCCTGCCGCAGGCGCCGCACCAGGTCTGCCTGGTAGATGCGGTACTGCTCCGAGTAGGTGAAGGCCTCCAGCTCCGACACGGCCGGCGCGTCCACGGTGCCCCACTGCTGCGCCTCCGCCCAGGCGGCATTGGCGCGGTTGATGAACATGGACAGCATCTGGCCGCTCTTCTTCAGGCTGTTGGACTCAGCGTCGATCTGCGACTGGATCTGTTGGGCGGGCGCGACAGGGCAGATACAACGACACAAACGTTGACAGGTGGGTGGAGATATGACGGTTTTGAGAGAGCATGTAATTGTACCGTACTGCGGCCCCGCAGGAAGCAGCGACGCAGTGCAGCCGCGCACCTGCATGATCTGGCCGTGCTTGGCCGCGACGGCGCTAGTGACCGATACGCGCGCATTCAGCGGCCCAGTGGGGCCCGTCGTGACCAGCCCCGGCGGAACCGACGCCGCTGGGGCGCCCGCGCCCGGCCGGCTGCTGAAGCGCCGTGCCGCCATCGAGCTCAGACCGCCCGTGGACGCCGTCGACGCGCCCACCATCTGTTGCGTGACGGAGGCGGGCGGCGGCGGCAGCGCCGCCAATGTGGATGGCCGGCGCGGGCCCTGCGGACTGGGCGGCACTACCAGCGGCGACACGGCTGCTGTGAGCGAGCCTTCCCGGCTGGCCGGCGGCGACAGGCCCAGCCCGCCCGGCGTGCTGCTGCGCCGCCCCAGCCCGCTCATCAGCGCTGCCAACGGACCGTGCAGCGGCCCTCCGCCGCCGTTTGCCTTCGGGCTGTTATGGTTATTAATAGCCGCCGCCGTCGCCGCCGGGCTGGCGGGCCCGCTGTCATCGCTGCCGGCCATGCTGCTCAGCCCCAGCCGCACTGCCAGGCCGTTGGTGCTCAGGCGGGCCGGGCCCGAGGCCACCATGCCCAGCTGCGGCGGGCCGCCGGACGGCGGCACCACCGGCGCCACCAGGCTGCTGCTGGGCGCGCCGCTGGCCGTGGTGGTGCGCATGCGCATGGGCGACACGCCCGCCGCCACGTGCTGGTTGGCGGACTGCGCCAGCACGCCGCTGTCGGATCCGCGGCTGCGGCCGCTGAGGCGCCCGACTGACAGCACGTTGTTGCGCACGCCCGCCAGGCCGCCCGCGCCGGGGCCGGTGGGCGGCGTGGCGGGCGGCCGGTTGGCCATGCTGCCCTGGCGCGAGGCCGCTCTGTGGGGAGGAGGTCGTGGGAGGAGGTGCAGGTGGGAGGTAAAGACGCGGTTTGCGGTGTCGTCGCTGCTGCTTTTGTTCACCTCATGCCACCATGTGTGCGTTCCCCGCCCCAATACGAGCCAAGCAATGTGAACGCGGCTGCGGTGCAACTCACGGTGATCCGGATCCGGGCCATGGCGGCTCCTCCGTCAGCGCCCCGGTGGCGCTGCTGCCGCTGCCGTTGCGGCACATCATGTCCTCCATTGTTTGCTGCACAGGGGCCGGACACATACATACTCAGATACGGATTAGCTTTTACCCTTTGCTTATGCCCATACCCACCAGGTTCGTGGTCCACGAGGCCCGCCATGCCCCACTCCCAAGCTCCGCCCGTCCGTCCACCCAACCCCACACTTGAAACCTGCCCATCCGTCCCCCGCCCCTCCGTTACCCTCTCCACACCCGTTCCCCAGCCCCTACCGCCTCCAATCCCACCCCCGCCGTTCCTGCCGCCCACCTTGACTGCCTCCAGCTCGTCCTTGATGCCCGCATACTTCCGCTGCTCCTCCACGAAACGCGGCACGTCGTCCGCCAGCACGCGCGGGATCATGAAACCCAAGTTGTCCAGTCTGTGGGGACAAGTTGACGAGGATGCGCATGCATGGAACGAATCATGGGTGTCGACAGAGACGGTAGGCTTGACAAAGCCGCATGCGCGGCAAGTCGCTATCCGGCACATGCGACCCCCCAGCCGCGCCACCACCAGGCAGTGCCCGCACACCGACGCGGGACACGGGCGCACCAAGCCTCAAGGGACTCACTTGTTCCCGGCCCGGTTCCGGCGCTTGCCGCGCTGCAGCCGCATGACGGTCATGACGATGATCATCACGCGCCGCCGCGCCGCCCACATGCGCAGCCGCCAGGGCGCCACCATAATGATGGGCCCGGCCGCCGATGCCGGTATGCCCGAGCCTGGTGGTCAGGGTGAGGTGGGAGCAGCCCGGGCAGTGCAACCTCAGCCATTGAAGTAGCGAGCTGCTGGCAACACCCGGGCGTGCACAGCAACCAGCGCGATGTTACGAGCGCCTTTGCCGCTGCGCACCTGTAATACGGCGACCCCCGGTGTGTGAGGTGCGCCCCGATGTGGGCGGCTTCGGCGCCGTCCTGCATCACATAGCGCGGCAGGGCACGACATTGGCGTTCTGCCCCCAAACCACACCTGCAGGGCATGCCATTGGCTTTCTGCGCCCAACCCGCACCCTGGCCCCTCTTCGTTTGTCGCTGCCGCTCCCGTCCCTCCACACGCCCAGCCCCCGACTGCCACCCCAGCACCCGGCCGCCAGCCGCACCCGCGGTCATAGATGGCCCCCGGTTTGGGCAGGGGCATTCCCGCCGCCGCGGCCGCCGCCGCCTCCGGTCCTTCCGTGACCAGGATGTGCTGGATCTGCGCCTGCCGCTCCTGCTCCTGCTGCATGCGCTCGTAGGCTCGCTTCTCCGTGGCTAGCATGAAGCCCGTGTATTTGGCCTCCACCTTGGGCGCTGGCGGCGGCACCAGCATCTCCTGCATTACATCGCCCTGCTTCTTCACTTGCTCCTGTGATGGGTGGGTCGAGGGGAGGTTGGAGGCAAAGGAAGGAGCGGCGCGTGTAGGAGACAGGACAGCTGGGTGCGTTGGGCAAGAGCTTGGTTGAGAGGAAGTTCCCAAACGGTAGCCCCAGCCTCTTGTCAGCAGAAGCGTCTTTTTTTCATAAGCGGCACTCAGGGGCATCGCGCTTGTGCTGCTGCCAGCAATGCGGGCGGGCAGGCCTGGTGACTACCGCTGGTGTGCGCACCCACTACGGCCACGGGCTCGCTTCTCTTAACTCGCCAGTGCCCCCCCCTCCCCAGAGCCATGCACTATCCATACACCCAGCTCCCTTGCCTCCCTCAGACCCCAGGACCCTCCTGTAGTGCAGATAACCGTTGAACCCTAGGCCATGTGGCACACATGCAAGGGGCCGATCCTGCGTCCGACCAGCTGAGCATATCCTGTGTTCCTCCAAGTTTGAGAAGCACGAATCCGTACATCTCTTGACCCCTGGAACATTATACTTCTGGGCCAGGCCCGACCGTGAATTCCGACATGTCAACCCACCGCGAGGAACTGAAGCTTTGCTGAAAAGCTTTGACCACGAGCAATCGGTGGTCTGTTTAGGCCTGCAGGTTGAGCCCGATAACGAGCGAGGTTAGTGACGCAAAGCCGCGGCCTCTCGCCCGCCCAGCCGAGCCGACGCCAAGGCTCTGCGACCCTGGCATGTAACACAACTTACCACCGAGCCGGTCCAGCTCCCGAATGCGGTCGCTGCGCCATTCCTCAGACAATACGCCCTCCCAATCCCGGGGGTCCCTGTCCAGGGCTGAGGTACTGATTTCGTTACCCATTGTTATCTAGCCTAGCCTATCCTTTATCCAAGGTAGCTAAGAGCGAGAACGACCTGTACACGGTGACCGCATTTCGACGCAGCCTGCCGAACGGGTCCGCTAGCGCAGTGCTCAATTAAGTGTACAAAGTTGTATGTGTACACAGCCTGCTGCAGACGTGTGTGCTCGAGGCGGCGGTCTGGCCGCAGAAATGGGCTCCGGTGCCGCTGATGGTGCTCCGTCCAGATCACAATCCGACCGCACCCAACGCCGTCCCCGTATTCCCGTCATCTGTTCCCACGCGCATAAGCTTGCTCATCTGGGCAGCTCCGCTGCCACGTCCTGAGGCAGAGACGCTGGTAGTGCCCGTGCGGCCTTGGCCCTGCTGCACCCTGCGGCGCTGAGGTGCTGCCCTCCCCTCCCCTAGTGCTGCCGACTGTAGCACCTGTCGCCGTGGCCCGCCTCGCCGCTTCGCCGCCTCAGCGATGAACCTCGATGTCGTCGATGAACTCCTTCTCCCCAGTTGTTTTTACTGGTCCAGTGACTGTGTGGCATGGGACTGCCGCGTTCAATGTGCGTCAAGCTGCAACTTGCAAGCCAGGGCCACAGCGCCACAGACTGGGCTCCGTGGCTGCGCGCCTGCGCCGCCCACCGTACCTCCCGAACAGCCACACACCATCCCCGTAATCAGCACCCCAATGGACATTGTGGCAACTGGACTGATGACTCTGGTGAGTCACAAGCGCGCAAACCGTATCGCACTCTTGTGCTGTAAGTTTTAGGCCCAGACACGTGCAACACTGCATCGCACTTGTTACTGTGGTGTCGTTTGTTTGCAGGTATGTGCCTGCGCACCATCACCCCCGAGCTCACTTACGCCGCCTACAGCCCGATTGTACCTGCAGTGGCAGACTGGCCCTTTTCATAGCATGCAAGCCATGCGCTATCTGTGTATCAGTAGGCAGTGTCATGCGCAGTAGCCTGCCTCCGAGCCTTATGCACGATACCAGCAATACCGCCGGTTGCAACCAAGTCAGCTGCTGGCTTTGAATCTAGCACATTATAGCAGTACGACATGTCATGAATATATGCTGGCTGCCGGCCTGCACTTGCCTGGATGCAGGCGCGCCGCCCTGATTCCGCCGACTGGTCCCTTCATCCAACCGCGGAATCAGCCTCTACCCGACCACCTTCCCTCCGCGCCCTACCCGCCGACGCAATCCGCAGACCGCATGTGCCGTTCAACGACAAAGCGTTGCAGCCACGCCGCACAACAAAAGCCACGCCAAGCTCCGCCAGCGGTCCCGAACATGGTCCACCTAAGCATCACGAGCAGCAGCTGTTTATGCGGGCCGCGGGCTTGCTGCCGCCGCTGTGGCTCTCCGGTGCTGCACCACCACGTAGCCAGTGTACAGCAGCAGCGCCCCGGTGATGGAGAAGAACAGCCAGGGGTCCAGGAAGCGCCGCCTGCACGAGCGCGAGCATTATGCAGGGCACGTGTGCCCCGGGAGGTCACAAAGCCGCGGGTGCGGAACACGCAGCGTGCCTGCCACACCTGCCTCCGGCCGGGTGACGCCATCCTCCGCCTCCATACCCTTGCCCCTACCGGACACCCCCGCCTCCACCTCTCCACTCCCAGCACCGCTTCCCGCCCTGCCCTCCCCGCCGCTCACCCTGTGGCCGCCGACGCGCTGCGGAACATGCTGAACAGCTGACCCCAGCCCGCTACGCAGGCCCAGCAGGTGCCGCTGAGCCACACCACGTCGCGCACGAACAGCGCCCGCGGCACCATGAGCGCGTTGCCCAGCAGCGCCAGCAGCATGGTGCCCACGCTCAGGCCCTCCAGGCTCTGTGGCTCAAGCAGGTTGCGGACCTGCAGGGGCGTGCGTGCGTGCGTGCATGAGTGAGTGTGTGCGTGCATGAGTGAGTGTGTGAGTGTGTGTGTGTGTGTGTGTGTGCGTGCGGTTGGGTGGAAGAGGGTTGCATAGGTGCACAGGCCGAGGCATGGGTGAGGCTCAGGCGCTGGCGCCCTTGGCAACCGCGGCCGTGACACCATCCACGTTGTGCATTGCTCCCAGCGGCTGGCGCGCGCAATTTCAAGACGCGCGTGACCGCCTGGCCGCTCGCCCCGCCCCTTCCGCAATCGCCGACCCACCAGCTGCGGTAGCGGCGACAGCGCAAACAGCAGCGTGGCGCCCCAGCCCGGCAGCTGCCGCACCAGCGTTGCCGCGTCGCTACCGCCCTTGGACGACAGCTGTAGTCAGTCAGTCAGTCAGATAGGCAGGCAGTCAGGCAGGATGATGAATGGAGCAAAGGGGATATAGGGGCACTTGAAGTGGGTCAGGTCCTCAAGTTCCCAACAGGCGTGACCGCTTTGGCCACTCCTCCCACAGCCGACCACCCGCCCCGCTCTCAGCCTCAGCAGGTGGCCCGCGCCGGCATCAAGTATACGGCATGCACTTGAGGGCAGCACTGTATGCGGTATGTGTTTGACTCACCCGTAGCCCTAGCACCGCTCCAAGCAGCCCAAGCGTGCAAATGAAGGGCAGCAGCGTGGATGCCGCCGGGGACACGGTGTTGTAGAGCACCTGTGCTCCACGGACATGACAACACGGCACGTCAATTGGGTAGCTCCTCCACCTGTGGTTGCCGCAACACCTACACAGCACCACAGCCACTACACCAGGTCGTGGTCCACCCCCATGCACCCCAACCGCCCTATTGCCCTCGTTGCAACATCCCTTCCGCTTCCTTCCCTCGGAGTTGGCTATGGTTTCAGCGCTGTCTTCAGGGCCCCTATCAGTTCGCCTTCCCTCCCCTCCACCCACCTGCGGCACCACCGCCAGCCCCACCAGCCCGCTGCCCAGCTGCCACATCTGCCAGCTGCCCCACTTCTCGTCCGCCGGCTGCGCTGCGCCCGCCAGCGCCGCCACGCGTGCCAGGTTCATAAAAGTGGCAAAGGCCGTGAAGGCCGCCGCCGCCAAAAACACCGCGAGCGGCATGAAGCCGGCAAGAGCCACCTGAGGCACACATGGCAAAAACGGAAATCCGCGTCAGAACTCGCGACATCTTGACGCGTGTTAAGGGTGGGAAGAGACCGTTGATGATGTGCTGGTTCGTGTGGGTGAACGTATGCATGCATCAGGTGAGTACTTTAGCGGGCTACACAGTGCATGCCTCCCCGGGGTCCCAGTCCTTGTCGCGCCACATTAGGGCACTGCACTTAGGGCTCGAGCGACGGACGCCAAGACCCCCACGCCACCGCCGCCCTCGACCCTCCCTTCCACCCTTGCCCCTTCCTCTGCACCCCTTCCTCTGCGGACGCCTCCACTCTGCCCCGCCCTGCCGCACCTGTGTGAGAATGAGGAAGTTGTTGAGGATTCCCACAAGCTGCACGTTTACGGCGCTGCGCTCGCCTGACGCCGCGAAATGGCTGCACATTAATGTGTTGCCTGCGATGGAACCGGGCATGACACATGAGGATAACAATACCGTCCTCCTCCTGCTTTGACACAGCACTTACCGAACATGGCAGAGAGGTAGCCCTCCCAGCTGATAATGGACAGGGCCGTGGGGTGGCCGCCAGCCATGTTGATGGCATTCTGTTGGATGAACGTTGGGTTTTTCGTTTTGGGTCAGGGGGACCGGATGGTGCTGGCCTGGTGGTATAAGGGGTGCCATTGCTACGGGTCTTGGCAATCACCCCCTCTACTCCTCAGGCCGCTAGCTGTTGAGTTCCCGTTTGCACGCAGGGAACTGCGGCCCAGCATTGCGGTGCTAGACCTCCGACACACACCCCGTGCACGTCCTGGGCAGGCCGGTCACGGCACGCCGCGGGTTGCGCGGGAACCTTGCCTGGCGGCCCAGCCTACCTGGACGACTTGCGGAAGCACCAAAATAGAGAACGGAATGCTGGATGCAGCCACCAGCTTGTCCGTGAGCGCATTCCATCGCTGGCTGTCGCTTGCCGGACCGCTCGTTGCTCCCGCATGCAACGGGGGCACGGGCTTTTTCCGGCTACTGACAGTCACCAGCGTTCGCGTGCCTGTTGTCCGTCGCCCTTCCATCCCCGAAAAACTCCTTGCCGGTGCCGGTTGCAACATTCGGCACGATTGCCACAAGTTGATATTACAGGTTCATGGAGGTTGTGGTGAAGCTACGGGGGGTCAGAAAAGCCTGAAAGCGGAGTGCTATTCCAGGAGACGATGCATCACTTCGCGCGGGGAAATGAAGTCGTGTCCGCTCGCCTGTCTCCATGTCCAAACAACTATCCCTTTAAACCGTTAACAATTGTAGAATAAAAGGGCTTGTGAAGACAGGTGGTGAACTAGTGTCAGAACTAGTCTAGGAGGACCCTGGGCTTGCTAGCCCTAGTACCTGTCCGCGGCCAACATGGCCAAGGAAGAGGACACAAAGCGTCCACCGGACGAGGAAGAGGACTCGGACGAGGAGGACGACGACGACTCCGCGAGCATCGCGAGCACTGCTAGCTCTACTGCATCCGTGGATTCGTCAGGTGCTAAGAAGAAGAAGAAAAAGAAGGTCGGTTGGCATGACCACCAACGCTGTGTGTGTGGCGTTCGCGGGCGGCTGCAGCGCGAGATGGCCCGCAACTGAGGACCGCTTAACCCTCTGACGCGCGACCCTCGCTCTGAACCTGCAGAAGAAGAAGAAGGGCAAGGGTGGTGCTGCAGGACAAGCAGCGCCTGCAGGGGAAGCTGCGCAGGCTGCGTCTCCACAGACCAGCACGCTCACAAAGGCGCAAAAACAAGAAGCGGAGCGCCGGTAAGTACAGGAAGCTCGCATGCTGCTCATGCGCTATCTCGCTGGTGATCTGAGCCTGTGGTTTCGTGTTTTGCGTGTCCCCAGGTTTACCGCCGCCCTCGATGCGTGTCGCGGGGCAAATGAAATGTGGGTAAAGCTTTCGAACTGCAACATCTTCGACGTTAAGGCCAAGAAGGTGCGTGGGGCGGGTCGCTCGCTTAACGGGACTGCGAAGTCCGCCAACGCCGGGTTCCGCCATCTGACATGTACCCGCGCCTCTGTTGCCGGTGCAGCTGGCAGACGTCCTGAAGTCGAACTCGTGCATTACCTCGCTGGACCTGTCTCAAAACCACATCTCGGATGAGGGCGCCCAGGTGCGCAAGAGGCCGTGGTTAAACTGGGGTTACACTGCGCGCGTAGCACTGGTGGCGTTGACTGCTACTGCGGGCACGCTTCCGCTGGCTGCGCCTCGGGTTGACACCGAGACGGCGTCCACGCCCCGCTCCCCCGGTTTAGCGGTCAGCCTATGGGAGCAAACCCTGGCAGGGTCGCGCTGTGCTCTTACGTCCTGGCTTCGCTATCCTCACGCCATGTGTACTCCTTACATCCCTCCTGCGCAGGCGCTGGCGGCGATGCTGCAAGGCAGCGGCGCGCCGGAGCTGATCGAGCTGGACCTGCGAGACAACCCGCTGTCGCCATCGGCGGTGCAGAGCCTGGTGCGTCACGCGCCGCAGCTGCGAGCTACCAGCCCCTTACGTCGCTTAACACATAAAACCCCGCAGCTTTCGCGCGGCTACGCTACGCATGATCGCCTCGTCCTGTTTTGGCCGCCTGCACCTCACAGGAGTCGCTTCAAAAGGCGCGGAAGCAGCTGGTGGTGAAGGTGGGCTCGGCGGGCGCTGGCGAGGAGGGCAAGCGCTCGCCGGGCAAGGGCGGCGAGGCGGGCGGGACGGGCACGGGCATGAAGCCCGAGGTGACCAAGGGGCCCATGTTCCGCAAGTACTTCCAGTCGGGCAACGACGACGACGACAACGACTCGGGGCAGGGCGACCTGGACGGGCCGCTGGGGGACGGCGGCATGGCACCGGAGGACCTGTGGGCCGAGGTGGGCGCAGTGGCGGGGACATGGGGTGGGACCAGGGGTGGGGGGTTGGGGGGGCATTGAAAGCAGCCATGGGACAGCTGAACTGGGTTCGGTGGCAGGGATGGCTCGGGCTGTGAGGCAAGAAGACAACCCGCGGGAAGGGCAACTGGTTTTGAGCATGGGTGCAGGATGCACTTCGGGTGCTTGTGGCATGGGAAAGGATGCCAGCAGCGCTGGCGCCACCGCACGGACGGCTGAGCCTTGTGTCCGGTGCTTCCTCCCGCACCCCCGGTTCGGTTTAGTTTGGGCTGGTATCTACAACCCCCTTTTGCTATGCTCCCTGTAGATCAAGTCGCTGGTGGAGGAGGGCACCAGCTCCATACCCACGCTCAGCTTGTTGCTGCAGCAGCTCATCGGGCACCTCAACCGGGAGCTGGGGACGCTGCAGGTGCGGGCGCGGCCGGGCCGGGCCAGCAGAGTCAGGGCTGGGGAGGGTGGGGTGGGGACACCGGGATGGAGGCTGCGGTGGAGGACCGGGTGGGTAAGGCTCGAGGGAAGGAGCTTTGAAAGCTAGCACGTGGGCAAAGCCCGGACCAGTGCGTAACGTGGCCGCATGGACGGCATGGAAGGCTGCAGCAGCGCAACTGCTGGAGCGCAACTGCTGGAGCGGGCGCGGGTGCTGCCTGTCACGCGGTCACCTCCGTACATACTGTTGGGCCGCAGGTGCCGCACACGGACGCGGCCGTGGACGGCTCGCGGCCGCACATCAAGGGCTGCATCATGCACCTGGACGTGCTGGCCGCCATCCTGGACCTGGTGCCGCGGGAGGTGACCATGCAGTACGTCAGCGAGCCGCAGGTGCGGGCGGCGGGCGGGCGTGGGGGTCGGGGTGTAGCCGCCCGTGAAAGACAGGGAGGGTTCACGCGCTCCAATGCCAAGTGCAACCGGCTAACCAGGCTGCAGGGTACGGATGCGGAGGTGCGGCCTGGAATCACAAGGAATGGGGCAGGGGAGGTGATCCCAAGTCAAGACCCAGAATCCGGAATCCACGTGGGAGGGGCAGCAGGGGTGACGGCGGGGCACGTGGTAGAAGTGGGGCGGCGGGACAGTGGTGTGGGTGAGGGGAGGCAGGCACGGAGCGTGTGCTGTGACTGCGAGACGTTGCGCGGGGCAGTGGCTAGGGCGGGGCGGCGCTGGCGCAGGGGTCATGCGGACAGTGGCGGGGTGGGAAGCCGTGGTGGAGACAGGGCTGCTGGGCAGCGCGGAGTGCGGCGGGTGGCGGGTGGCAGAGGCATGCGGCTGTCTCGGGTAGATACGCTGCACCGGCACTGGCGGCAGTGGTGCATCGCTGGGCACATATGCGCGCCGGACGCACCAGCCTTCACACACCCGCTCTCCATTTGTGACGTCCACAACTCGTCGCTGCGCCTCCTCTGCTTCCTACCTACCCGCTTCTCTCCCCAATTGCCGATTACCATTTTCTTAGCTAGCCATGAATGTAACCTCTCCCGTCTCGCCCACGCTTCCGCAGCCGGCGGTGGGCAGCCACCGCGTGTGGGCCACGGAGATCGTGTCCATGCTGCTGGCGCCCAACCACCAGGCAGTGGACAACCTGGTGGCCTCGTGCAAGCTGGTGCCCAAGGTGCTCGCCATCAGCCTGGGACACCCGCTGTGCAGCGCGCTGCACACGCGCGCGCTGCGCATCCTGCGCTCCTGCTGTGTCAGCAAGGTCGCCGGGCTGTACGGGCCGCTGTTCACGGCCGGCATGGGCGCGGGGCTGACGGTGGGCGAGGGCGGCGAGCTGTGCCCCAGCCTGCAGCAGCAGCTGGCGGACCGGGGTGAGTGCTGCTGGGGGCGGCGGATGCTGGAGGCAGGCCGGATGTCGGGAGGGGCGGAAGGCTCAATGATGGAGCGGGGGCAAGGGCGGGGTGGTGGCAGAGCTGGGCTGGCTAAGCGGCGGGGCTGGGTGAGCAGCTGCTCCAGCGGTACTACATGGCAACCGCAACCTGAGCACCTGGGCCATGCAGCACCATTGACTGGCACCCAGCGAGCCTTGTCTCGCCCCTGGTCCCTAACACGCTTCACCCCGCCCGCAACCCTTCGTCCCGCAGCCGCGCTGGCGGTGGGTGTGCCCAGCGGGCGGAGAGACCGCTCCGTGGGCTTCGTGCTGGAGGCGTGCAAGGTGCTGCGCGCCTGCTGCGACGAGGCCAACCGCGACTCAATTCTCAACACCAACGTGCGGCGACTGCTGCAGGTGCGGCCCCTGGTGAAGTGCGGTGCAGGGGCTTGGACTCGGGAGGGGACGAGGGCACGAACGCGCTTGGGGCACGCGAAGGCAACCAGCCGCACACGCCTCCGACCCGCAAATTGCAGCAGCGTACCATGCCATCGGGCCCAGGCCCTAACCTCCACCGCAAGGCCACTTACGCCGCCTGCCAACCACACCTGTCCTGCCGTGGCTGTGCAGATGGACGCCAAATGGTCGGACTTCGTGAGCGAGGGCGGCGTGCTGAGCCAGCTGTGCAAGGAGCAGGAGGGCGACCTGGGCGGCCCGCGCGCGGCGCGCGTGCAGATGGAGGACTCGAACGAGCTGGCGGAGCTGGCGGGCGGCGGGCTGATCAGCAGCCACGAGATCCTGGCGCTGCTGCACGGCATGGGCGCGCTGGGCATGTCGCCGGGCTCGGGCGGCAACTGAGGCGGCGGCTCAGTGGGGCGGTGGGCAAGTGGGGAGGGGGGGGGGGGCAGCTGTGGAACAGGGGTGGAGGAGGCGGCAGCTGGGAGTGGTTGAAGCCGTTTGCAGGAGCTGGAGGGCTGCCGCGCGGCTGTTGCTGGCGCCAGTGTCAAGGAGGGGCGGGGGCGCTGCGGCCTTGAGGCCCATCGGCCAGCTGCCTTGCGCGCTCCGGTAGCGTGGCTGCGTTAGGCGGGGCCTGCGCTCCTGCGGGCTGGCGCGCGTACTGCAACGAAACGAACCAGCGTCGAAATGAACCAGCGTTGGGAGTGTTCCATCGTGGCTGGGGCATTGCGTGCTGTGGTGGGGGATTTCTGACGAGGAACTGACGCAAGCATCATTCTCATCAGGATCGTGGATAGTTGTCACGGTCCGGCGTGTGTTTGTGTGCTCTTGGGCTGCTGCGAACAGTGCACGAGCTGCTCTCTCCTGTTTGTGAGCGGAACAACGAGCAGAGGTGTACGTGACACTATGGTGGGCGTGGGCTTTCGGGGTGGATAGACGTGTCAATAGTTCGTGTGTATAATGCCGGGCGTTGGGCATGGCGTGCGTGTTTGGTCGTTGTCACGGGTGGGGTTTCAGGGGCACACGTGGTTTGCACGCGTTCAGGTATGCGAGCATGTGTGTTTCATCGTATCTACTTGTCCGTGTTGGAAAGGCCGTGGGGAACGCCATGGTCATGTGGTTCAAGTCGTGCTTTTGTTTGCGAAATAAGGACGCGCATGCACGTGCACATCTCGTGCACCTGGTGGTGTCTCGTTCTGGTTTCTGATTTTGTTCCACCGTTTGATTGTAGTCGCAAGATGTAGGAACAGCTGCAGCAGGCGCGCCCCGGCCTCCATGCAGAGCACAGGAGAGCCAGCGCGTGCATTTTTGCTGGCGTGTGGTTTTGAGATGCCGCCGAGGGGGCGGCATGCTGGCAACGCGGGAGGCCAAGCGGCCGTGCTAGGAGCGGCGGCACAGCACGCATGTTGGCTAAGGGCCTGTGGAGGGCGCATGCGGAGTGTACATGCTTGGCGCGCGGTGTGAGTATCATGGCCATGGTACCGTGTTGGGTGTACCACGGGACACTTCGTGGCGACGACGGTATGCGACCGAAGTGCTCAGTTGAGCACACTGGTGTTAATGCATTCGCGGTAGGCAAATCCCTTCCCTCGGTCTCAACGGAATAGCTGGCGCTTTAAGAGACGCCACAGACAAGGGTGCACACCAGGCGGGTCTGGGCGCTGTGCGCGGGCATGCCGTGCCGACAAACCTGTCAAGCAGGTTCGGACAGTATATATGCAGTGCGTCTCATGTATTGTACATAATAGACCGATGCGAGTGCTATTCAGCGGCGACGACACGATGGCCACATTCTCCGCGGCAACGCGAGTGATGAAGCATATCCCAACATCCGCTACTGCATTATTGTCATGAAAACGTTGGGGATAAAGCGGCGAGCAGATGAAGAAGAGGCGGAGGCGGAGCGACAGGCCGCGGATGCCGAGGCGAAGCACGGTGCGCCTCACCCCCGGCTCGTGAACTTGGAGCACGTCCGGTTGGTGCAGGACGGCGTCGCTCCGGCCGAGCTTTGTCGCGAGCTGATGATGCTGTACCGGGTATGTGTCTTGTTGGGTAGAGAGTGGAGGGCATTGTGGGGCGCACGGACTGAGGCTGGCTGGGTGGCGAACAGGTGCAGACGGGATGTCCTCGCGCAATCCGCCTTTCTCGCCTCTCCGAAGCGGCTCCTGTAGGCCACACCGTGAGGCCACACAGCAATCACCAATGGTAAACACATACCAGCCCTCGACAGCAGGCCCTCTCTCTGTGTGTCCATACAGGCGGTCAGCACCGTGGGCTATCGGCCGCACGTGCGCTCCGCCACCATACACGACGTCATCGTCACCGCGCCTTGGCTGCTGCCACCGCTGGTGCGGGATGCGCGGCGCGCGGGTGCATGGGTGCGCGGGCGCAGGCGCTGCTAGCGCACTGACCTCCATGATGCCCTGTGTGAACGCTCCTGCAGGTGCGGGCGCGGCAGGCGGTGCTGTGTGCGGTGGAGGCTGCATTTGGCCTGGACATGGAGCTCGCGGTGGAGTTCAGCGGCCTCATAGGCTGGCGGTCGGGAGCGGCGCTGGGCTGGCACCACGATGCCAACAGGTGCAGCGCGGTCAGAAGAGGAGAAGCGGCGAGGGGTGGTGGTGGCGACCTGGGACCTGGGGCCTTGGGGGGCGGGCGAGGCCGCGTGGCATGCCGTGTGTGTGTTCTGCGAGATGTGGGTGATGTGTCACGACTGACACGTGCCTGGTCGCCCCACGTTGGGTTCACGTGGCACACACACGCAGGGAGTACCTGTCCCGGCGCCACGTGTCGGCGGTGTTGTACCTGAGCGATCAGGGCGTCGACTTTGGCGGCGGTGACTTCAGGTTCCAGGTGAGTGGTTGTGCAGGGGGGTTACATTCATGATTAGTTAGGGAAGTGGTAGACGGTGGTTGTGCAGGGGGGTTACATTCATGATTAGTTAAGGAAGTGGTAGACGGTGGTTGTGCAGGGGGGGGCGGGGCATCACGAGGGCGCCCTTACCGGTATTGCATGCGGAGCGTTCGGCAAGCTGGCCTTGCCATTCACCCTGTATAAGTTCGGCGCGTAGCTGTAAAGCTAAGACAAACTCTCCGGACGCAATGTTACCTTACGTTATGTCACGTTACAGGACGGCCCGGAACCTCTGCGTGTGGCACCACGAGCTGGGCGCCTGGTGGCCTACACCGCAGGTGACCGGGCTCGGCGGGCACCACACCTCCTCCCTGGACGTGTGCCGCGCACCCCTAGACCAACAGCCAGCACCCGCGCTGCGCTGTCCTCCGTGTCCCCTTGACACCACTATGCGCTGCGTTGCGGACTGCGATGTGACCCCACCCCACGGTCTGCCCCCGCCCCCGTAGACGCCCGCAACATGCACTGTGTGGAGCGGGTGGCGTGGGGCGAGCGCGTGGCGCTGACGCTGTGGTTCAGCCTGGAGCCGGCGGCGGCGGAGGACGGCAAGGTGGGGGAGGCTGTGGGGCTGGCGGGCTATGGGACTGTGGAGCTATGGGGCTGCAGAGCTATGGGGAGGATCAGCTGCGTGAGAGTTGGGGTTCTGGGGGTTGCCACCGGCTGAAGGGCGTGGTGGAGGCGGCGGTTGCACGTGTTGAGTGTGCTGTGCGCTGACACGTGCCACCGCCCGGGTGCTGTGGCTGGCGACGCCTGCGCCTCAGGTGCTGGAGCAGCTGCGCCGCTGCCCCCAGCTGCAGCTACAACCTGCCGAGCCACAGCCAGAGCCGCAGGGCACGCAGGGCCAGCAGGGCCCGCCGGACCAGCAGCTACAGCCGGAGGGGAGGGACCCAGCAGACCCAGAGTCGCCAGCTGGGAAAGGTGGCACCCATGGTGTGTGGCTGGGCCCCGGCCTGCCTGACACCATGTTCCTCCTTCACCACCACCACCACCAGCAGCAGCAGCAGCAGCAGCAGCAGCAGCAGCAGCAGCAGCAGCAGCAAGGACAACAGCAGCAAGTACCCCAACAAGGACACCGCCAGTCGGAGGCACAGGCGCGGCTGGCATCGTCACCGGATCCGGGGCCCGTCGCGCCGCAGCACACGGCGCTGGATGCGGGGCCGGTTGGGGAGGCTCGGGGTCGGGGTGGCAAAGCAGCCGCTGCTGCCACTGCCGCTGCCGCGCAAGCACATGCCGCAGGGGCTGTTGACATCCGCGTCCAGCGACTAAGGTGGGAGAACCAGGGGCGGTGAACATGAACGCGACCCCTTGTTATGTAGCACCCCTGTTTGACTTGGGAGCCTTGTTGCTTCCAAGCCGCATTGTTCTGCTGCACGTGCCGCTGCTGGCTGTGTATGCAGGGAGCTGGGGCTGCATGTGCGCGTGTCCAGTGCGTCCGGCAAGGCGGTGGCGGCGGCGATGGCGGAAGGGTCGGCTGCAGGACCAGGCGGCGGAACAGCAGCAGCAGCAGCAGCAGCAGCAGCAGCAGCAGCAGCAGCAGCAGCAGCAGCAGCAGCAGCAGCAGCAGGAGCATCAACGGCGGCGGCGGCGGCGGGTCCCGCGGGCGACAGTGCCTGTGGCAGTGTGTGGGTTCATGCAGCACTAACGGCGGGCCCAGGTGCGGGACTGCTGGATGCAGCGTGCGCGAATCAGCGCCGCACCAGTTGCAGCAGTGGCGGAGGCGGCAGTGGCAGCAGCGGCAGCGACGGCGGCGGCGGTGGGGATGTCGGGGGCGCTGGCGGTCTGCGGTTTGCTAGCTTGACGGCGGCGTTGTTGGCAGCTGTGTTCACCGTGTATCGCCTGGGGTCAACTGTACCGGAGGTGGCGAGTGAAGCTGCGGCGGTTGGGGCAGAGTCGCAACAAGAGGTCGTGGCGGCGACCGTTGGCGGTGAACCGCCGGAAACGGTTGGAGTGGGCAGCGGGGCGGGAGGGGCAGGCGCCGGGGCGGGGGCGTCGGGGGCGCCAGTGACGCACGTGCCGATACAGCAGCTGGCGGCGACTGTGGCGGCGGGGGCGCAAGGGTGCAGCGGCGCGCGGCGGGGGCCTTTGCAGCGGTATGTGGAGGCGGCGACTGCGCAGCTGCAGCGGCAGCTGCCGGGCTGGCTGCAGCTGGGGTCCCTGCTGGGCGCCGGGACTGAGGAGTGACGAGTGCAAGACCGGCTGTGCTGTTGGTGCGCTGCATATGTTCTGTGAGGTGGTGGCGACCGGCTGGGCGCGAGTGCTTGTCCCCAATGCGAAATTGCGATTCTTGCGATTGGTTTGTATGGGTGCGAGAGAGACTGGTGCAGGAGGATGGGGCGGTGTGGGTGGTTCTGTGCTTCAGGCTTAAACAATAATGAGCGTAGTTCCCACCAAGTTCTGGTCTCGTTTACTACCTGGCATCTGCACGCCTGCAAGTCATCTCATAGCGCGCTGGGGCATCAATGACACATGCCGGACGATCCAAATCCATCGCCGGCTGTAAGTAACTGGCCAGCCGTCCTACCAATCTTCCTCCATCTCTCGCTGCCTCTTCCACCCGCCTCTCGAACTCTTCCCCCAGCCCCCATTCCCAACTGCATCAGTCCCGCACATCGCCCTCGCACACCTCCCATCTTCTGCCATCTTCCCCCAGCCCAGCCCAGCCCCCAGTACGCAGCCGCCCGGACGGCCGCTCATTTGATAACGACTTCGCCTGCAGTCTTCAGTGCATTTTGCACCGCTTTTCCAACCATCTTGGCAAACCCCACCTCCCCCAACATCCACTCACCATCCACCCGCCAGCATCACCCCTGCCGCAGGTGGCTCTGCGCATCTCCGTAGCTGCTGCGCGGAACGAACGCGCGGAACGAACGCGCGCCAGAGCCACACCAGACACAGCATCACAAGACACGCGGCTCATAAGGCACCGCTACACCAATACCTACGCGCACTCACAGTCACGGCAGCACACCGCCGGGCCAGCACACACGGCCAGTGGCCACGAGCACCGCGCTCACGACACTACGCCGCGCAGTCCAATTGTATACGCCGAACACCCATCAAGGAGACGGGGGCGGAGAACCAGCGTCATACGGCAACACGACAACAATGCGGTCCTCGGCCCCCCGCGACAGGAACACGTGCCCATAGGGGACAGTGTCCCAGCCACCAGGTCGCGCGCCCCAACTAGCAAATGCCTGCAATCGCCCCCAGAAGTCAGCCACCACCTCCAGTCCAACAGCCAAAATATGGCCAGACGGAAGCGCGGCCGCGGCGGGCGGCAGCCCTTGCCCGGCCACCACAATCCGTTGCCGCCCCAGGTCCATAGCAGACAACGCAGCCAGGCACACCACATCCCATACCGGCGGTGCCAGGCCCGGGGGCGGCCGCACCAGCCACAAGTCAGCGCGCGCAACACACGCCCAGCGAGTCCTCCGGATGCGCCCCCATCGCCATGCCCATGGACTCACGCAGGCCACGAGCCACGACACAGTCCCAGTAATAATGCCGCCGATCCCCCAACGTCACAACCGCACTACTTGCCTGGCATACATGGACGCCGCCGTCGGCACGTTTCACGGGCACGCAGGGGGAACGCCCGACACGCATCGGCAGCGACACGCCTCCTGTGGACACAAGGCCTCCTATTCCTATGGGATTGGGGGTGTTTCGGCTACGCGTGCCCGATATGTTTGGAAATTGATTTTGGGCACGTACGGCTTATCGGCCACACCAATTTCGAGCACAATGTGAATCCCGCCTTAGGTGGTGTTCACATTGTGCTCGAAATTATGTCGCGGGATTTCTGGAGTCACGTGGGCATGCCCCCCAATGCACATCCTTCTCCGGCTGTGGGTGGCGGAGGAGTGGTGTTATGAGGGGCTGGATCGCCTGGAGACCATCCTGCAAGAGTAGAGGAGATTACATAGTCAATTGGTATGGAAATTGTGCGTACGTGCGGCAGGGGTCAGTTCCACGACGGGACCTCCACTGCTGCCGGTACCATGTGACAGTTCACAGAAGGGGGGCTGCCTCTCGTCCCTGGCACCCCTGCTTTCTCAACGGCGTGGCTGCTCACATGCATGACCTTGTGTGCGCGCGGTACATCCCTTGGGTAACTAATTGCGGGTCACTCCCCACAGGCGGCCCCGGCCCAAGTGGCGGCCCCGGCCCAGGTGGCGGCCCTGGCCCAGGAGGTGGCGGCCCTGGCCATGGAGCTGGCGGCCCTGGCCAAGGAGAACATGCACATGACTGCGAAACTGGCCAGGACCACGCCACTGCTCGTGGCCACGCTCTATGCTGCGGGCGTGGTCAACGCCCGCTCCTTCCTGGGTGGGTCACCCAAGGCAGGGCCCACACGGGCATCATGTGCGGAAAGTTGTGTGTATGTGCATGCGTGT
>NC_057015.1:1594235-1598703 GCF_000002595.2 Chlamydomonas reinhardtii
AAGCATGTGCCTTGGGGGGCATGTGCACGTCAGTCCAGAAATCCGGCGCCATCTGAACAACTCGCTCGCAGTTCCCGCGTTAGGTGGTGTTCACATTGTGCTCGAAATTGGTGTAGCCGATAAGCCGTACGTGCCCAAAATCAATTACCGGCACATAGAACCGACATTTCGGCGACGTGGCGACTTTGTACTTTCCAAACTACATATCGGGCACGCGTAGCCGAAACACCCCCAATCCCATAGGAATTTGGCTCAAATTGCATTTCAGCTACATTTCGGCTACGCCCCCATTCAGATATCGCGCCCATTTCGGCCACGGCCCAATATAAATTACGCGCACAATGTGAATCCCGCCTTATGCCGTGCCCCTTTTATAGAAGCGGGATAGATTCAAATTGATACAGCGGCTGTGCCACGAAACCATCCTCTGTCGTTTTTCGCAGACTTCAGAACCGACCTCACTACCTCTGTCATCACAAAGCACCAGACCTACTGAACATGCTGTGCTCCAGCGCCAGCCGCGCCAACGCGGCCCTGCCGCGGCCTGTCGCTGCGCGCGCTGCTGCTCGCGCGGCTGTTCGCGCTGTGCTGACCCCCGCCAAGGCCAGGAGGCATTCTGCTGCTATGCCCAGTGAGTTGATTATCATGCGCGTAGAACGAGGCGGCACGAAGGAGCAATATATACGTTGTAGGACCTTGCCCTTTAGCGCAAGGCGGAATTTCTGAGAGCGCTCTGTTGCTGTTTCGCTGCGTATGTAGGGATTGGCGGGCCGGCTCGCTCAGTCGTGGTGTCTGCTGCTGACGACCCAAACATGGACGACATCGTCACGCTTGTTGACAAGACTCCGCTCAAGCTTCGCGCGATGTTGTACAAGGCAATCTTGAGGCTACAGGCGCAGGTGAAGGGCAATCTTCATTCTTCCATTCCAAGATTAAACGAATTATAAACTAAGGCGGGATTCACATTGTGCGCGTAATTTATATTGGGCCGTGGCCGAAATGGGCGCGATATCTGAATGGGGGCGTAGCCGAAATGTAGCTGAAATGCAATTTGAGCCAAATTCCTATGGGATTGGGGGTGTTTCGGCTACGCGTGCCCGATATGTAGTTTGGAAAGTACAAAGTCGCCACGTCGCCGAAATGTCGGTTCTATGTGCCGGTAATTGATTTTGGGCACGTACGTCTTATCGGCTACACCAATTTCGAGCACAATGTGAACACCACCTAAATCAGCAACTGCGAGCGAGTTGGCCAGATGTCGCGGGATTTCTGGAGTCACGTGGGCATGCCCCCCAATGCACATCCTTCTCCGGCTGTGGGTGGCGGAGGAGTGGTGGTATGAGGGGCTGGATCGCCTGGAGACCATCCTGCAAGAGTAGAGGAGATTACATAGTCAATTGGTATGGAAATTGT
Organism: Chlamydomonas reinhardtii; assembly: GCF_000002595.2. Taxonomy (NCBI): domain Eukaryota; kingdom Viridiplantae; phylum Chlorophyta; class Chlorophyceae; order Chlamydomonadales; family Chlamydomonadaceae; genus Chlamydomonas; species Chlamydomonas reinhardtii. The sequence continues at coordinate 1,595,649 of NC_057015.1, forward strand.
GCGTACGTGCGGCAGGGGTCAGTTCCACGACGGGACCTCCACTGCTGCCGGTACCATGTGACAGTTCACAGAAGGGGGGCTGCCTCTCGTCCCTGGCACCCCTGCTTTCTCAACGGCGTGGCTGCTCACATGCATGACCTTGTGTGCGCGCGGTACATCCCTTGGGTAACTAATTGCGGGTCACTCCCCACAGGCGGCCCCGGCCCAGGTGGCGGCCCCGGCCCAGGTGGCGGCCCTGGCCCAGGAGGTGGCGGCCCTGGCCATGGAGCTGGCGGCCCTGGCCAAGGAGAACATGCACATGACTGCGAAACTGGCCAGGACCACGCCACTGCTCGTGGCCACGCTCTATGCTGCGGGCGTGGTCAACGCCCGCTCCTTCCTGGGTGGGTCACCCAAGGCAGGGCCCACACGGGCATCATGTGGGGAAAGTTGTGTGTATGTGCATGCGTGTGTGCTTATGTCGGTCCGGTCCGACGATGTGCTTTGCTGCTACTGGGGCTGCTGCCGCAGAGCACGTGGCCAAGATGTGGAGGATGGAGCAGCCCGGCGGCTACCAGAAGAAGCGCGTGGACGTCTTCAAGGACGGGCTGAAGGATCGCCCGAAGCTGGTGGCGTGCCTGCTGCGGGACGTGCCCAGCTGGGCGCCCGCCGGCATGAACGAGGAGAAGCAGGGTGCGTGACATGGCGTGTGCTGGCGGAGGTCGTGTGCATTGCGCCGCTATCTACGAGCATGACAGCTATCCACCTGAACCCTAAAGCCCTTGCATCACAGTTACTCACACCGCCCAACTGCAGTTACCGTAATGTTGCTGCCCCGCTCACCACCCCCTGATGCACTCCGCCCCTGCCCATAGTGCTGTCGTTATGCCTCCGTCCCGCTTGTCTGTTCCTTCCGCTTGCATGCCTTGCCCCTTTCCCAGTGTGACTTGCCCATTTTGACCTTTGCTCCTTTGCCTCTTGCCGCATGCTGCTTTCCGCCGGCCTGGCGCTTCCTGCTTGCCGTGGGGGTTGCTTGTCTGATCGCCAGGTAAGGCGTGTGCTTATACGGGTTACCTGCGCGTGAACGTGCTGTTATGCGCGCAACCGAGCTTGGTCAGTGGCTGCAATTCACAGCGCAGTTCATCCTGTGTTCCACGGCAATAAGCCCCTGCAAGCCAGTGTGCACCTGGCTCTGCATCAGTCACCGCACCCTGTAAACCGCCGGCACGATTTGCTTGGTATGGGTATGGCTTGGGCTGGTGCTCGTACCCACCCCACCCCACTCTGCCAAGTATCCTTCCAACCCCATTCCACTCCAATCCCATCGTTGCCTGGTTGCTTGACAGTGGACAGCCTGGCCAATAACCTGGAGGCGATTATCGCAAACAGAAGCAACGATATCCACCCCTTTAACCCGGCGAGGGGGCTAGTTCTGGTCAGGGCCATGCACAACGGGCCCACAGTGGCGGGCCTGGCCTGCCTCGCGGAGGGCGTGGACGTGCCGTGCCACATCGAGGACGAGGTGAGCGAACTTGAGCTAAGCGAAGACACGCACTTCGCACAGCGTTCAAATTGCGCTTCACCACGGGCCGCTGATCGTGAACTATGCGGTCCTGGCTGCGGGTTGAAGGTTCGGGCGCAACTCCATGCGAGGAAAGTGCAGTCAACCAAGCCCAACAAGCAGCATCTCGCTGTACCGCAAGCAGGTTGACATCGCGTGTTGTGCACTCGTGCTCCCTCCCCATGGCATGACATGGTGGCGGTGTTTTCAGGATGAAACGTCCATCATCGAGAAGGACAACAACGCCGCCTCCGCGTGAGGGACGGCTTGTGGCGCCTACTACTGGATGTGCGGCCCTGGCGATGCTGGGCACCCGGGCGTGGGCCGCTGTGTGCGTGGGCGTCATCAGGCAGTTGAGGTAGATAGTGCCTCGGCCCCATAGCACCCATAGCGGCGGCTTCAATCGTGGTCGGCGTTGCTGGGGATTGAGGTGTGCACCTGCAGTGCACCACTGAGGCTTGTGGGGCAAGACAGCCCTGCACGGCGGTATATCAGTGGGCTGGGGGGCGATTTGCAGGGGGATGGGGTTGGCGGTTTAGCGGCCGCTGACTGCCCCATGCATTGTGGCCAGTAGGCCTGGTTGGTGCTTTGGCAGGGGCGGCAGCAGTGGCAGCGTTGCCCATTGGATGGCGGTGGGCGCGGCCGCGGCAGCAGAAGAGAAGAGGGCCGCAGCTGGGGGTCAGCTGCGGCTGCGATGTGTGTCAGGTTCATTTGACAATGCGGTGGTAATGGCAAACAGTGGCAGGCGATGGGGTTTGATGGGAATCAAGACGCCTGATGGGAACATAGACGCCTCGACACATAAAGGGACTGCGTTGGCTATGACTGCTCACTGTGGACGCAAACGTCCGGAGGCAGGCGGCAACACTTGTGTGTGTGTGTGTGTGTGTGTGTTTTGAGAATGTGTGTAGGATCCATGGCTGGGTGTACTGCCGTATGCGGTGGAAGCATTTCCAAGCATACGCCGTAACCTCTTCTGATCGTGGATGACTTGGCAGTGCGGTATGACCTGCGTGTTGCTGTGGACCTGCGTCTGTGGGCTGGCTGGCGAGCATTTCCGCAGCCTTGTTCTACACGGCCCGGCTGATGTGCTGCTGCTGCGTCGATTCCCCCGGTCCGGACATACATGCGATGTTGTTGTTACAGGATTGGAAGTGTGCTAGGGTGGTTCTGTGCTTCAGGCTTACACAATAATGAGCGTAGTCACCAAGTTCTGGTCTCGTTTACTACCTGGCATCTGCACGCCTGCAAGTCATCTAATAGCGTGCTGGGGCACCAATGCCACATGCCGGACGATCCAAATCCATCGCCGGCTGTAAGTAACTGGCCAGCCGTCCTACCAATCTTCCTCCATCTCTCGCTGCCTCTTCCACCCGCCTCTCGAACTCTTCCCCCAGCCCCCATTCCCAACTGCATTAGTCCCGCACATCGCCCTCGCACACCTCCCATCTTCTGCCATCTTCCCCCAGCCCAGCCCAGCCCCCAGTACGCAGCCGCCCGGACGGCCGCTCATGG